>NC_056732.1:1862413209-1862638209 GCF_019279795.1 Protopterus annectens
ACAAAGGTCTATCCTTTTCTTCTATTAAAATTCATGCCTCAGCTGTCTCTGCTCATTTCAGCACAGAGCCACCTCTTTTCTCACACCCTGTCATCAAACAGTTTCTAAGAGGTGCTAACAACTGGAGGCCACCCAGAAGAGCTCCTACCCCAGCTTGGGACCTAAACTTTGTGTTGGAAAAGCTCACCCTGCCCCCCCCCCCCTTTGAAGCAGCAGCGTCAGCAGAATTAAAGTTTCTCTCATGGAAGACAGCCTTGCTTCTGGCCTTCACTTCAGCAAGAAGAGTATCCGAGCTACAAGCACTAATGGCTGTAGAGCCCTTCATCGTTTTCCATGCTGACAGGGTCTCCCTCAGGACTAACCCATCCTTCATGCCAAAAGTGGTGTCCAGTGTGGCTCTCAACCAATCCATTCATTTGCCCACCTTTTTCCCTAACCCACAAAACAAGGGGGGAAGGATACTGCACTCTCTAATGTGCACAGACAGCTCAGATTCTATCTAGACAGGACTAAATAATTTAGAAAGACTGCTCAATTGTTAGTCAGCTTTGCTGCAGGAGCAGAGGGCAAAGCCATATCCAAACAAACCATTTCCAAATGGATAGCGCACTGCATCCATTTCTGCTACAAGCAACACGGGAAACCTTCCCCTAAGGGGGTCAAGACACATTCTACCAGAGCAACCTCCACATCTGCAGCTTTCCTCAGAGGGGTCCCCACCAGGGACATCCTGGAGGCTGCAACATGGACATCAGTTCATACCTTCACCAATCATTACCACATGCCTGTCTTGTCCAAATCCAGGGCAGGCTTTGCCACAGTAGTCTTGCAGAGCATCCTAGCCAGCCCTCAGTCTTCTTGACTGCCTCCCCCCTTTTCTCCAACTTTGGGAATCAAGCCAAATGTGATGACTGCAACAGTGAAAAACTAAGAACATAGTACAGTTGTGTACACTTACCATAAATGTAGATGTTCGAGTGTATTCACTGTTGCAGTCCTGGTTTCCCTCCCTGCATCTCCCTTTTTTCTCTCTCTCTCTCTCTCTGCAAGGAATGTTTGGTCCACCATAACCTAGCTCCCTCTTGGGGGCTCCTGACAGGGCAAGAAAAACTGATGTAATTCATCGGCTGCCTTATTTTATACTACTGACGACCTGACGTCAGACCTGGAGCGACGGCAACCAATGCAGAAGTACTAAGCCTCTGGTATTCGGGCCGACTGAGGGCTACCCTGGCAGGGATAACCCAAATGTGATGACTGCAACAGTGAATACACTCGAACATCTACATTTATGTTAAGTGTACACAACTGTACTTTTTCATAGTCAAGAGACACATGCAGTCATTATTAGGCCTCAAAGACAGTTTGAAAACGGGACTGCTTTCGCTTAATAAAGAAGTTCACCAGGTAAGCCTGCATAGCAACAGCATTTCACCCAAGCTATTATTTTCTGAGTATGCTGATATTTTTGCAGACAAACTAGTCAGGCTACCAGGTGTGTACTCTATAAAGTTAGACCCAGAGATCAGCTCAGTTATTAGACCAGCACACAAAGTTCCAGTAGCTATGCAGAGCAGAGTCAAAGCTGAGCTAGACAAAATGGTGCAGCTAGGAGTAATTTGTCCAGTAGAAGAACCTCCTGAATGAGTATCCTCTATGGTGGTAGCTCATAAGAAAATCTCAGATGATAGCAGAATATGCATTGATCCAAGAGATCTGAACAAAGAATTTAAAAAGCCTCCTCGTCCAATGCGCACAGTCGAAGAGTTTCCTTCTCTCATGCCAAACACCACTGCTTTTTCTCTTGTAGATGCAAAGAGTTCATTTTGTTAAATTTGACTTGACCAAAAATCTTCATTGTTAATCACATTCAGTATACCATTTGGAAGATACAGATTTCAGACAATAATATTTAGGATAAATTCTGGCAGTGAGGTCTTTCAGCGTGCGATGGAGCAAAGTTTTTCTGTCTATCCCTGTGCTATTATAGTAGATGATATTCTAGTAGGAGGCAGTGGTGAAGTTGGGCATGACAAAAACCTCAGTAAAGTTCTGGAAAGAGCATGTAAAGTCAGTCTTAAGCTGAATTCTCAGAAGTGCAAGTTCAGGCTACAAGAAGTTATTTATGTTCGTCACTTGTTACCAAGTTTAGGTTTACGACCAGATCCTCTCAAGTAAACAGCAATTCTTGAGACGCCAGCTCCAGACAATGTGCAAGCCCTATGACATTTTCTTGGTATGGTCAACTAGTTAGGCAAGTTCATTGCAGATTTAAGACAACTTTCAGCATCACTCAGAAAGCTAATGTGCAAGGATGTAATTTGGTCATGGTCAGAACAGCACCAAAGAGTATTTGATATCTTGAAGCAGATAATTGCTAACCCATCAACTCTCAGCTACTGTAATATTCACAAACCAGTAACTCTTTCCTGTGATGCTTCCAAGTTTGGTCTTGGTGCAGTCATTCTTCAAGAGGGTAGACCAGTAGCATATGCATTGAGAACTCTTGCCCAGACCGAGATGCAGTATGCACAGATTGAGAAAGAGAGTTTGGCAATTGTGTTTGCATGTTCAAAGTTTCATGATATTTGTGGTCGACCTAACCAGATCAAAACAGACCACCAACCTCTTGTCACTATTACCTATGCATACAGCTCCTGCCAGATTGCAGTGGATGATGCTCAGATTGCAAACGCACAATTTCACTCTTGTTTACACAAAAGGCAAACTGTATCTTGCTGATATTTTATGATCACCCAGAAGAACTACAGAATAGCATAACAATGAGCAACTTGATTTCTGAGGTCATGGAACTGAAACATTTTTCTTCACATGTCTTGAGCTCAGAACTCGCACAGCTTTAGATCCAATTCTTCACAATCTAAACCACTTTATCAGTCAAAGATGGCCTTCCAAGCAATATTGTTTACCAGTAGAACTGCAGCAGTATTTGCCATACAGAGATGATATATTTTGTCAGACAGTGGTTTCATTATGAAAGGTCCTAAAGTGATGGTTCCAAAATCCTTGCAAAAAGAGTACATTCAGATTCTGCATCTTGGCCATCTAGGAACTGATTCTACCAAAGGAAGGGTGAGAGATCTAGTATATTGGTCTTCTATGTCAATATATATTGAGAAAGTCTTTCATCTTGTTCAGTATATAATAGTACAAAGCCTCATCAACAGAAAGAGCCACTTACAGTAAGCCAGATTCCTGAACTCCCTTGGTCAACAGTAGCCACAGATATCTTTGAGTGGAGTGGTCAGCACTACTTGGTGTTAGTAGACTCTCATTCAAATTGGTTCGAGATTGACCTACTATCCAACCTAACTCCAGTACTGTCATTACTAAGTTGAAGTGACTTTTTTCTGTACATGGTAGTCCACAAAGAGTTATTTCTGACAATGGTGCACAGTTTACAAGTCAGCAGTTTGAGATTTGCAAAAGAGTCAGACTTTGTTCATATTACGAGCAGTCCTGAATACTCTTAAGTCAAATGGCAAGGCTCAACATGCAGTTGAAAGTGCAAAACAGCTGTTAAAGAAATCCAGATGTGACAATACCAATGTTTTTTTCAACTTCTTAAATCTCACAAGCATTCCTCATGATAAACATCTTGGTTCACCTGCCCAGAGACTTGTGTCATGACAAACCAGAACCACACTACGAATCAGCAGTAATTTGTTGGTTCCATGTCCTAAGAACAACAAAGCCATAAAAGCCTAACTGTTGAAAAAGTACTTGTCCCAGAAGTCATACTATGATAAAACCAGCAAACCACTCAGTTCATTGAAAAAAGGGGAGATAGTGAGGATTAGCATTGTCGCCTCACAGGAAGAGGTTCTCCTGTTTGATTCTCGGCTGGAGCACCTTCTGTGTGGAGTTTGCATGTTCTCCCCACATTCGGGTGACATTAAAGGCATGCAGGTAGGTGCAAGCATGAATGGGCGTGCCTTCTTTGAAGGTTGGGCGTCGGGCTGGCAACTCTGCACCATAAAAAAATCCACTGCCAATCATGAGCAGACATTCAGCTATGGACACCCCTAAAGCCAAAAGTCTTTAGTGAGGATGCAGATGATTACATCGGATTTGTGAAATGTTTGTGTCAAGAGCTGAGATTGTACATTGTGGAACCACATGGAACGGAATTCAGATGAAATCAGAAGTATTTGCTACCAGTGTCTGAACAAGCGTTACGGCGTCTTGCCTGTGACAGAGACTGTAGTTCTCAGAGTGACTTGTCCAAAGTTTCTGTTTCAATCAGCAATCCCCGTTCCTGAGAAGATCCTTGTGACTCCAGAAAAACATTCCCCAGTGACTGTCCCTGTTGCTAAACCCAGTCCTAACTATTATGTTACAAGACAAGTTGGCAATTCAAAACCTCATTCCATATACACGGCAACCTGGACATGCCTGTTGTTTTACTTTATTTGTGTCTGAATAATTGCATGCCTATTCAAATGTCATTGTTTACATGAGACAGCTCACTAAAGAGGGATGATGTAGATCAGTGTGTGTGATATACCTTTAAGAAGCTTTCCCGTGAGTCAGCACATGCATATAAGTACTGAACATGTGCAAAAAAGAGAGCCATTTTGAGAGACCAGCCAGAGTAAGAGCATGCAAGTATGTGGTCAGTTAGTTAGGTAGTCCATTTAAGTTTAATACTCCTGCCATCCATCCTGATGTATTTGTATACAATAAACTACTTAAATGAACACCCAAGCCTCAACATTTTCTTAATGCACATAAAAAGAGTGAGAAGATGTACAATAAAAATGAGAACAAATAACACAACTCATCAGTTAATTGTATGGTAAAAATTACATAATTTATTGGAAAAATTGAAATATTGAGTATGACTGCATTTACTGCTATGGACACTGTATATAGTTTATTTTATTGCTGTTGTAAATAATTTGTTTGGCTTTATTTATGCAAAATCAAATAAACATTTTATTTCCTTCCTTTTGTTGTGCTTAGTGATATCAATGTTAAATAAATACACTTTACCACCTAATCACCATCAAGGTAATTATATAAATAACGATAAAAACTGTAAAAATCACAGCAAAGCAACCAGGCAGTTCAAAAAAGTACTTAAGCATAAAACCTTTTATTACAAAACCACATAACGGTAAGTGCTTTCGCTAACAAGCTTCTCCAGACCATACAACTTAAAATGAAAATGATCCATTTATAGAAACTCAACGAACACTAGACCAGTCACAGAGGTAGCACTAAAAACCTTGAAGTTATTAAAGAAACAAACAAGAACTCTCACACCCTCAATTCATATACAAAAGTAAAAATAAAATACAAATATGAAAATGCAGATGTGTACATATAAATACAATATATACACAAAAACTAGGACATTCATAAAATGTGTATATATATATATATATATATATATATATATATATATATATATATAAACATATGCATGTTCTAACTCACTTGTGAATCCTCCATTTCCCAAGTAGGGGTTTTATAGAGGCCCTTTCATTTAGCCCACTCCCCCTGTCAGCTCTGAGGGTAATAATCCATTTGGTTTCCTTGTACTCAGTATGATTCCTAATGTCTCCTTCCCTAATACTAGGTGCAATAACCTCAAGGACCCTAAAATTAAAACTATGTGTGTCTCCATAATGCATTACATGTTTAGATAATGCATTATGCTCAGATCATTTCTTGCTATTATATACATGTTCTCTGATCCTATCCCGAAGAACTCTGTTGGTTTTACCAACATAAAATGAGTGACATCTGTAACATTCAGCTAAATAAACCTAATTCGATGTCTTACATGTGGCATCAGCATAAAAAGCAAATTCCTTCTTAAGATATGGATGGTAAAAAGTATCTAAGGTATTGATATAGGGGCAAAAATTACATCCTCCACAAGGAAGATTTTTTGAAATTAAAGAGGCTGCAGGTGCAGCGACACCATTTTGAATTCTGTCTGGAAAAAAAAGATTGTACCACGCAACTTACGGGTATTCAATATGCCTACACAAGGGTCGCAATACCCGGAGCTTTTATCTCGTTGGCAGCAGTTAAACCTCGAGGTAAGCACCAAGTACATGCAGTTACTTGTTGACTTTTTCGGACCTGAGGAAAATAGACTTAGAGAATTATTAAAGATAAACATGAGTTCATATCCAATAACTTTGCTGTTAAAATTGTCAATCCTCTGTTTGAGAGTCTGCTTGATGGGGTTGCAGCATTTGAATGGAAATTAATGCAACAAAAGAAAATCAAGATTTTAAGAGACATTAATGATTTTAAACTGGGCCACGTCTTTATGTGGCCTAGACATGGACAGCATGTTGATGTTAATAGTCAAAATAGTTTGACTGTAGTTAGAGAGATGCCTTCTGATACTATGGCGCCTATGAGTACTACTAGTAATAATACTATTGGGAATTATGTTACTAATGTGGCTTCCTCTAATGAGGATATGATTGTGAATCATAATGTTGTTACTATGAATTCTGTAGAGCATGTAGCACATGCATCAGTAATAATGACCCTGGGACTACCTCCTTATCTGATGATACGGAGGGAATTTGTGTTAATGAGACCCATGGTGTGCATAAACATCATGATGGGAATCTGTACCCTAATGTTATTGTTAGGATAACACCAATGTTAGGATAACACCAATGAAGTTAATGGCTCAGAGAGAGTTGTTCGACCCAAAATACACATTAATCATTCTAATAATACTCATTCTAATGTTGGTGTTAATAACATTGTAGAGGGCCCCCCTTTTCCTTTACCAGTCAGGACAGACAAGGGAGGGAGACAGACGAGATCCATGAGTCGGGGGCACCAGAAGCACAAGTACTCAGGGGAATATACTCCGAATCAAACCCTCAAGAAGATGTGGGGGAAAGTAATGAGTCATTAATTCTTAATATTTCATCACATGTGCTCTCCTTAGAGGAAAGCCAGGTCCTTTGTAGCGGCCTAAGTTTTATTCCTACCTGCAAGAGCCAGATGTCCGATACTATCTTAGACCTTAAGGTTTTTTGTAGAAATATTATGTTATGTATGTTATATGGTGAATCTAGGATGCAAGAAGGACTAGTTACATCTGAGTTAAATACTCATTCTTTTAAAAAGTTGAGTGATTTTGTTCCTGTGAACCACCCTTTGGTAGATGCGTATATGAAACTCACTGAGGAAGCACTTTATAAGTATTATGATGACAAGGGCCTTAGTGCCCCTAGGAGTCCTAGATATAATCTGAGTCATAATGAGAAGGCTGCATTGAGGCAATTACAGGACAATAACCTTATCACAATAAGGCCAGCTGACAAAGGTGGCCTTATCGTGATCATGGACAGAACACATTATGTTCGGTCTATGGAAGTCCTTTTGGGAGAAGAGAAGTTCTATAGTAAAATTACGGTTAGAGATGTACATAGGATCATTGATTTGACCTCTAAAACATTGATTGATGTGTTTAAAGGAGGCCTTGTCACTAAAGATACCTTTGAATGTCTCTCTCTAACTAATCCCCTTATACCAATAATACAGGGATTACCAAAGGTACATAAGGATCCATCCGATCCACCATTGAGACCCATTGTAGCGGGTGGAGGATGGATCACGGAACCTTTATCAGTATATATTGAAAAACATCTTAGACCAGTGATTAGTAGAAATAGATCAGTTCTTAGGGACTCTACACAGTTCCTTATAGATCTCTTTGACTGTATTAGGGATGTCCACGACTTAGAGAGAGTGCTGTTTGTTACTCTAGATGTACAATCTCTTTTCATGGTTATTCCCAATGATTTGGGAATACAATATGTACAGGAATATCTTACAGCTCACAGTGATTTTTCTTTGGTTCAGATTGATCTTACTTCTCACTTCTTGGAATTGATTTTGGAGAATAATCTCTTTACATTTAATGGTGAGATGTATATTCAGAGACATGGTGTTGCCATGGGTACTTCATGTGCCGATAGTTATGCTAATATGTTTTTGGCACATTGGGAGAACACCGTATTCTGTGTTAGAGAGGAATTTAAGGCAATGTCTTATTTTATTGACGTTTTGTCGATGACCTTTTCCTATTATGGAAAGGAAGTTCAGACGAACTTTATGCATTTCACCATATGATGGATGCTTTAACTGATTGTTTGAAATTCACTGTGAGTTGGCCCCATACACGAATTGAGTATTTGGACCTATATGTGGAAAAATTGAACAATGGCCTTATTAATACAGGTGTGTTTCGTAAAGCTTGTCACAGGAATTCTCTTTTAGCCAGGTCTATTATGCACCCTGGATACATCTTTCGGAATTTGATTAGAGGCCAGGGTATGAGGGCATCTAGGCTCAATCCTATGGATGATTGTTTTCATGATGAAATGAATAATTTAGGAACTAGATTGTTAATGAGAGGATATAAGGAAAGTGAGATTACTAAGAATTTGTCTGATGTTTATTCTTTACGTGAGGACATTGCAGCTCCATATTTTGGTCCACATAAAGAAACTATCAGCATTAGTACATGTGTTGACAACAAATTCCTTAAAGTAGGGAGTTGACTGAAATTTTCAGTAGGAATTGGTCCATTCTACAAGTTGACACAGATATTAGTAAGATAGTGGGTGACCAACCGAAGTTCCTGTATAAAAACAGGAAGAATTTAAGGAGACTTCTCTGTTATGGACAAGATAACAGTGAGCACCATCAATAAAAGGGGATCTACTTTTCCTTGTGGAGGATGTAATTTTTGCCCCTATATCAATACCTTAGATATCCATATCTTAAGAAGGAATTTTCTTTTTATGCTGATGCCGCATGTAAGACATCGAATGTGGTTTATTTAGCTGAATGTTACATATGTCACTCATTTTCTGTTGGTAAAAGCAACAGAGTTCTTCGGGATAGGATCAGAGAACATGTATATAATATCAAGAAAAGATCTGAGCATAATGCATTATCTAAACATGTAATGCGTTATGGAGACACACATAGTTTTAATTTTAGGGTCCTTGAGGCTATTGCACCTAGTATTAGGGAAGAAGACATTAGTAATCATACTGAGTACAAGGAAACCAAATGGATTATTACCCTTAGAGCTGATAGGGGGAGTGGGCCAAAAGAAAGGGCCTCTATAAAACCTCTACTTAGGAAACAGAGGATTCAGAAGTGAGTTAGAACATGCATATGTTTTTTATATACACATTTTATGAATGTTTATATATATATATATATATATATATATATATATATATATATATATATATATATATATATATACATTTTATGAATGTCCTAGGTTTTTTTGTATATATTGTATTTATATGTATACATATCTGCATTTTCATATCTGTATTTTATTTTTACTTTTGTATATGAATTGGGGGTGTGAGAGTTCTTGTTTGTTTCTTTAAGAACTTCAAGGTTTTTAGTGCTACCTCTGCGATTGGTCTAGTGTATGTTGAATTTAAATAAATGGATCTTTTTCATTTTAAGTTGTATGGTCTGAAGAAGCTTGTTAGCGAAAGCACTTACCGTTATGTGGTTTTGTGCTTAAGTACTTTTTTGAACTGCCTGGTTGCTTCGCTGTGATTTTTACAGTTTTTATCGTTATTTATCTGTTTTACAATGGATCATTTCCCTCGTGGGTTGGTTGTTGTTTCATGTAATTATATAAATATTTTGCAGATGAATTAAAGTTCACAGTCAAGTTGTTTAATACCTGCTGCTTCCAAACTATGTTAAGTGGAACGGCATGCTTATTTTATTATAGGTATGTTTTGTCTCTAGTTTTATGGAAAGACACATTTAATATCTTAATTTTATAAAATATTGGAATTTAAATATTTGAAATTTAGATGAATTCTGATTTCTTTTGTTTTGATTATATTTGGCCTAAATTGTTTTTGCCCCCTGGTGACAGTTCTTTTTAAACATTTGACTGAGAACACCAATGATGCCTTTCCGGAAAGTTAGGCTAATAATTTGTGTAGAAGATGTAAATGCAAAGCACATCAGATATATTGTTGGAAACTCAAACAAATGATAAGAGACCAGTTAACACATTTAAATATAGCTAGAGGGAACATTGAGGCATAATGAGAGGGCATAGTAGATGTTTTGGAGACCAAATCATTATTGAAATTCTTCGTGACAGCAGTTTATTATTTACTATGATTAGGCATTAAAAATATTTGTGTGTGTGGGTATGCTAACATAGCTAGGGGGTTGCAATGTAAGTTGTAAGAAAAGTCTTCTCTGCAGTTGATTATATTTTGACACCCTTTTTTTTTCTTTTAAGTCACCAGGAATGAAGAATTAAATGTTATCCAGACTCTGCAGTCATCCTATGGGAAACTCTGGGGTGCAGAATGTGACAGAGCTCTGCCTGATGAGATGTTTATCACAAGGCAAGACCCACTGAAGACGGAAACTAGACATGATAACAGTAGGCAAAGTAATGAGGACTTTGCCATGAAACCTGAATTAGAAAAGCATCTGCAAACTGAAGCAGAGGAAATGCCATGCAGCTGGCTTAGTCATAGCAACACTGTAACCTTTTATAGTAACAGTGTAACTGATCATCTAAGTGACAATGGGGAAAGGCAAAAGAATACCCCCCAACACATAAACAAGCACTCATTAGGCAGGATTTGGACAAAGGTGTTATGAATGCCAAAGGTTTTACAGGTAGAAAAAATGTAGCACTACAGCACATCATTCATACTGGTCAGAATCTGTCAACAACATGTGACAAAAGTTTTACACAGAATAATGACATGGCAATAGTTAAGAATGTTCATGTTTGGCAAAAATATCAGAGTATGTACACTAACCTAACACCATGTAAATGTGCCACATGTGACAAGAATTTTGCTGACAAAGGCAATATGTTGAATAATCAGATACAGTGTGGGCAGAAGCCATATAAATGTAACATGTGTGACAGGAGTTTTATATGCAAAACTCTACTGGTACTTCATCAGAAGGTGCATACAAGGCAGAAACCATACAAATGTACCACATGTGACAGGAGTTTTGCACTAAAGGGATATCTGGCCCAACATCAGAGGGTCCATAATAGCACAGAAATATATAAATGTACCATGTGTGATAAGAGTTTTGTATACAAAACCAGTTTGGTGACTCATCAGGGTCTACACACTGGGCAGAAACCATATAAATGCACCATGTGTGACAAGAGTTTTGCATACAAAAGCAGTGTGGTGCTTCATCAGAGGGTCCACAGTGGGCAGAAGCCATATAAATGTTCCATGTGTGACAAGAGTTTTGTACGTAAGACTGACATGGTGAGACATCAGTATATACATAGTGGGCAAAAACTATATAAATGTACCATGTGTGACATGAGTTTTGCGTGCAAAAGCAGTATGGTGCTTCATCAGTGGCACCACACTGGGCAGAAGCCATATAAATGTACCATGTGTGACAAGAGTTTTGCAACGAAGCAAAACTTGATTACACATCGCTATACCCACAGTGGGCAGAAGCCATATCAGTGTTCCATGTGTGACAAGAGTTTTGTACATAAGAGTCACATGGAGCGGCATCAGTATAGCCATACAGGGCAAAAACCATATAAATGTACTATATGTGACAAGAGTTTTGCATACAAAGGCAATATGGTGATTCATCAGAGGCTCCATAGTGGGCAGAAGGCATATAAATGTTCCCTGTGTGACAAGAGTTTTGCAACAAAGCAAAACTTGATGACACATCGCTATACCCACAGTGGGCAGAAGCCATATAAATGCACCATGTGTGACAAGAGTTTTGTGACGAAGAGTAAACTGGTATTTCATCAAAAGATGCACTGTGGGCAGAAACCATTTAATGCACCATGTGTGACAAGACTTTTACGAAGAAGAATTACTTAGTGCTACATCACTATACCCACAATGGGCAAAAGCCATATAAATGTACCATGTGTGACAAGAGTTTTGCATATAAAGGCAATATGGTGAATCATCAGAGGCTCCATAGTGAACAGATTACGCAAAAAAATCAGAATTTGCAGACACAGGATATACAAAAAGATTGAGATAAGTTAAAGGAAAGAAAAATACTTCCACCAGAAAAACTTTCAGAAGCTTCAAATAAAAATTTGGGGTCATTAATACAACAAATGTTTTTGAAAAACAGTATATAGATCAAGAAATGTTGATCTGTTTGGAAAAAGAAGCATCTGAGGAAGTACAGAAATGTAACCAACAAAGCCTAGATATTTTTGAAAAGCATAAAAAGAAATATGGACATGGGAAAGAAAGAGAGATTTGATATGGTGCAATATTTATGCAAAGGCAAAAGCCAAATTAATTAACATAAAGAGGGCCGCCCCAAAGATATTCAAAGAGAAATATAGGCAAAGGCATCCAGATATGGAAAATTTCACATTAAAAAATAATGTCACAAAGAGGGAATGTAGAAAAGCAGATTAGTAAAGTAGAAGTTAAAAAATAGAAGTTGAAGTTATGGGATATCTGCAAAGTGAAGGATTTGATGTAGAAGGTCTAACACAGGTTACGTCACAGCATGATGGAATGAGTCCCCAAAGTAAGAAGAAACAGGAAGATCAGGAGACATCTGAAGAAGAAATATGGACATGAGAAAGAAAAAGAGATTTAATATGGTGTAATATCTATGCAAAGAAGAAAGCAAAACTAATCAATACAAAAAGAGCAGCACCAAAGATATTTGAAAATAAATATTAGTCAAAGGAATCTGGACATGGAAAACTTTACAATACAAAAAAATAAGACAAAGAGGAAAAGTAGAAAAGGAGATCAGTAATGGAGAAAAAGAAATAGGAACTGAGATCATGAAGTGCCTCCAAAGTGAAGGATTCGGTGTAGAAAATCTAATTCAGAAAGCAACAGGACAGAGCGATAGGACTCCAAATTAAGGGGAAACCAGTGGAATGGGAAGCAATTGGTCAGGTGCCATATGAAGATATTTAAGAGCCAAGAAAACCAGTATAAACATCCACTTAAAGCGGGACAGCAAGGGAAGGAGCAGGAAACTGTGGAAACTCTGATGTAGTTAATGTTGAGAAGTGATAAGCCAGTGAGCTCTCATATGGCAGAGCAACGGATTTCACAGGATGAAATTGAAGAGAATGTGCCACAGGAAGATGTAATAGAATTTTCTAATATAGAACTTTCTATACATTGCCCACAGGAAATGGAAAACAAAAAAATGTGCCCTCAGTCTAGAAGAAACCAAGGTAAGAGAAGAGTTGCTTGACATAATAGAGCTAAATAGACATATTAAGATCAGTGAAAGAAATAGACTGCAGAAGGTCAATAAAACCTAAAGTCAGAGGTTTGATAAAAACAAATGAACGCAGTAATTAGGACTGTCCATAGAGATTCATGCAATATAACAGAAGTAAACAGGATATATTACAGTGCAGCTAAAGCAATAACTGATACAGCTCTACCACAAGAACACAGGGTACTGAAGAAAAAAAAAAGGGAGAAATCAAATACCATCATGGAAGTATCGAACAGAAAAAAACATAAATCAACTAAATCAAGAAGTGTCACTATTAGAGTATAGAAGAGGGAACAGATCGACACACATACCCAGGAAGATGGACATGATAAAACCATTGCGCAGTACAGATCAGGATCTATCATGCACTGTCACAAATAATCAACTAAAAATCTCAGCACAGGTGAAAAAACTTAGAAGATACATAGACAAATATAAAGGAAAAGTACAAAATAAGCAAGTTATTGATGACCCTAAAAAAATGTTATAGAGACTTGGGAAATAGGGTAAAAGGAATTGAAAGCCCATCAAAGCAAGAAGAAATAGATACATTTTGGAGAAGTATCTATGAAGATTCTGTGGAACATAATAAAGATGCTAAATGGGTAGAAGTAAAAAAATGAATAAGAAGTTTAAACATACAGGTTATGAAATGGGATGAAGTAACAACCAGAGAGATTGAAACAAAGTTAATAAAAACCTATATTTGGAAAACCCCAATCCCAGTTCTGTACCTAACTTCTGGTTAAAAGTATTAACATCTTTGCACGAAGATTTAGCCATAAGTAAAAATTATTTATATGTGCACCATGCCAATCAAACCAGAAGTAGATAAAAATCAGGAACTGAATGTGCCAAAAAAAGAAAGAATATAAGGTGAATGATCAGATGAGAAGGCAAGAAATGTGGAAGATGCATAAATATACTGTAGTTGTAAGTATAAGAAACTCTTGGGAACAACCTCATGTTGATCAGGATAAATGCTGAACTGGTTAAGGAGGGAGTGAATTTAAACCAAAAGATGAAACTTTAATATTGGTGGTTCAAGATAGTGGACTACGTACACATTGGTTTACAAAGGTCATTGAACACGTGGGAGAAATAGACAAATGTAGGTTTTGTAAAACAAAATTGGAAACAGTTCCATATGTAGCCGCTTGCTGTGATTTACTAATGACAGAAGGACTGTATAAAAAAGCTGAAGTTATGGAGTACCTTCGAAGTGAAGGATTTAGTATATAAAGTCTGGCAAAGGTTATATTACTCATTATGGCACAGCAAGTCCCCTGTGTAAGGCAAAACAGGAAGAGTAGGAGACATATGAAATAAAAATATGGACGTGGGAAAAAGAGATTTAATATGGTGCAATACTTATGCAAAGGAGAAAGGAAAACCAATCAGTATAAAATGAGGAGCACCAAAGATATCTAAAGAGAAATACAGGCAAAGGCATCCAGGTATGGAAAATTTTACAGTACAAAAAAATCAGAAAACAGAGAAAAAGTGGAAAAGAGGATTAATAATGTTGAAGTGTAAGAAACAGAAACTGAGGATGTTCTTCATCTCACATTGCTGCAGTCCTTACATATGGGTAGTCCGCTGTCCTCGGTCGGCCCAATACCAAAGTATTAGGCTAACTGACATCAGAGCCGCCAGGGTAAAAAGCCATGACCGACGCCATATCCTCAGTCTTTTGCCGCATGGTCCGATGCAGAAGCAGCAGTGCCGCTCAGCGTTCTGAAATTTTTCGAGTTCGGAGTTTCAGACCGAATCCAAGTTCCCGTGGGGAATATTTAGTTTTTTTCTTGCCTCAGTTAATTAACGGATGTCAGAAAAAGTGAATAATTGTATTTCTTGTGGGAAACAGATACCGCATAGGGATTATCATTCTTTGTGTATTCCTTGTTTGGGTCCTGAGCAGTGCTAGGTTTAATAAGCGCACCATTAAACGAAGGTTAGATTGCGCTAGGCTGGTCTTGTGTAATTATAATATGCCGTCGGATCCTCCCACAAAGACAAAGCTGTAAAACCCAGACAGGATGAGTCGTCCGTTCGGATGCCGGTTCTTTAGAGGGGAACCGGTGGTTGAGGCTTCACTGGAGTCTCAGGGGGAGACTTTGATTTTGCAAGATGTGGCCTCTCAGGAGGCAGGTCAGGCTGAGGGGGCTTCTCAGGTTACTGTTCTCCCCTCCCTTCCCAGGGTGGTTAGGCCTTCTCCTTCTGTTTCTAAGGCTTCTTCCAAAGGCAGGCCTGGTTTGTCTTCTGCTGGTGTCAGTCCTAGTTCAGCAGGGTCTGTGCCTAAGAAGCACATGCTTAAAATGGCAGAAGATTTGATTACTCTGATTAGAGGTTCTATGCCCCCTCCTGATAAGAGGCCTAGGGTGGAGCCAGAGTTGGAAAGTTTGGATCAGGCTTCAGATGATTCAGAGTCTTAGACATGCAGGAATTCACTCCTTATTCTGATTCTGATGCAGAGGATTCCACTCCTTCTGCTTCTCCTCCAGAGGATTTTTCTTTTTCAGAAACCCTACACTCTATGAGGGAACATTTTAAGTGGGAAGGTCAGGATTTCTCTGATTCATGGGAAAGGCTAAGGGAATTTTTGTTTTTACCTCAGCATAGACCCTTGGCTATACCCCCTGTTCTGGATGTTGTTCAAGATGTGTTTTCAGAGGCTTCCCTTAATCCTGATTCTCTCTGCCTCCTGCGCCAGTTAAACCGGATAGGTATTACAGGGTGCCTGAAGCTCATAAATATCTCTATAAGAGTCCTAGGGCAGACCCAGAAACTATTAGCCAGGGACCTAAGGGTGTCAGGGCCTCTGTTGTAAAAAATCCAGTTCCTCTAGATAAAGAGGCTAGAGCTTTGGATAGATGGGGTAAAAAGGTGTATACCTCTTCTACTTTAGCAATGAGGGCTTTGAATTGCCAGTTTCATATGTTGAAGTATCAGAATTTTCTCCTTTCTCAATTAAAAACTAAGGTGGATGCTCTGGCAGAGGGCATTGAGTGTAAAGAATTACAAGATTTGGTACATGTCTCTGAACAGGTGGGTAAGCATTCTTTACAGTGTGGTTTTGATGCTTTGCAGGCCTCTTCTAGGGTGGCTGCCACTGGTTCAGTTCTTCCGCCTGGCTTAAGGATCAGAATTTATCAGAGCATGTTAAGACCAGGATTTTGGATGCTCCTTTACAGTCTGAAGTGTTGTTTGGTCCACCTGTGGAGTCAGTCTTGAAGAAAATGGAAGACAAGGCTAAGTCTATGCAGACTGTTAAAGATTTTTTGCAGGTACAGCCTCCAAAGTTTAGTAGAAATTGGCCTACTAAGGGGTGGACGTATCCTTCCTCTGATTCTCAGTCTAGGGGTAGGTCTAGGTGGTGGGGCAGAGCTCAGAGTACCTTCAGGCCTAGAACATGGAGTTCACCTGCACAATCTTGTGAGGGCAGGGGCCAGTCCTTTCGTAAACAGGCCCAATGACCTACATTTTCAGCTGCCAGATTCTTCTTGCCTGGCAGCACCTTTGGGAGGAAGGTTGGCACTCTTCAAGGAAAACTGGCTTTTAATCACCCAGGACAAATGGGTATTGGACATTATAAACCAAGGTTACAAGTTTTATTTCCATACCTTGCCTCCTTTCAAAGGCATGCCAGACGTTCCTCCTCAGCAAAGACTGGAGGCTCACAAGCAGATTTCTTTACTTCTTCAAATGGGAGCTGTACAACCGGTCCCTCTGTCAGAAGTGGGCCTAGGATTTTATTCTCGCCTGTTTCTAGTACCAAAGAAAGGGAACACGTGGAGACCGATTTTGGATTTATCTATCCTCAACACATATCTGGACATTCCAAAGTTCAAAATGTTGACGTTACAACAGCTTTTACCTCTGCTGGGCAAAGATCACTGGATGGTAACTCTGGATCTCAAAGAGGCTTACCTTCATGTTCCTATCAGGCCCAGTTGCAGAAAGTATCTGCGTTTTCGGGCTGGGACTTTTCATTATCAGTTCTCTGCATTGCCCTTTGGCTTATCTACTGCGCCCAGAGTGTTTACAAAGGTTCTGGCTCCAGTGATAGCCTTCTTCAGGCTAAGAGGAATACAAATTTATCCTTATTTGGACGATTGCCTGATTCTGGCTCAAGACAAGGACGAACTTCTTCATCATCTACAGTATGTGATGGCAGTGTTAAGATGCCTAGGGTATTCTGTGAACGAAATAAAGTCCAGTCTAGTACCCTCTCAGGACATGTGCTTTCTGAGTGTGAGACTGAATACAGCGTCCCAGATGGCCTTTTTGACCCCGGACAAACAAAAGAATCTTTCTCTTTACTTCCATCAATTGTCTCGTCAGTCCAGGCTGACTGCAAGGACAGTCCTTCAAGCCTTGAGGTTCATGGCATCTTGTATTCTGGTACTTCCCAATGCCAAACTGCATATGAGGAAGCTTCAATGGTATCTCAAAAATGTATGGACACAACACTGCCAAGATCTGGACACTGTCATTCAAATAATACCTTGCATTCAAAAGGAATTTTTGTGGTGGGCTCAGGAATGTCACCTAAACAAGGGACTCTCTGTGACCCGACCAGAGGCGAGTCAGATTCTAACGACGGATGCCTCAGACAAAGCTTGGGGAGCTCATCTAAATGGAAAATGGGTACAAGACACGTGGCCTGCCAGACTTCAACATTTGCATATCAACTTGAAGGAGATGTTAGCAGTCCAATTTGCATTGATGGCTTTCAAGGATTTACTTCTCCCAGGACAGGTGTTGATTCAAACAGACAACACAACTGTCATGTGGTACATCAACAAGCAAGGAGGAACACATTCATACCCTCTTTGCAGGCAAGCAATGATTTTGTGGGAGACTGCTCTCAGTTTACAGCTAAATCTTCAGGCAAGGTTTCTACCAGGAGCACAGAACTCCTTAGCAGATGTGTTGAGCAGACAGATAATGGATCCCCACGAGTGGAAATTGGATCCTCATGTATTTCAAAAGTTGACAGTGTTATGGGGAACTCCAGACATAGATCTGTTCGCTTCTCCACTAAACTACCAGTTGCCAAAGTTTTGCACAAAAAGGTTTCATCCCACAGCTTGGAGGGTGGATGCTCTATCATTCAGTTGGAGCAATCTTCACATCTATGCCTTTCCACCACTGCCTCTCCTCCCAAAGGTACTCTTGAAGGTCAGACAGGACAAGCCATCCATGATTTTAATAGCTCCAGATTGGCCTCGACAACACTGGTACCCACTACTGAGAAGTTTGAGCCTCCATGGCCTTTGCCTTCGATTCCACACCTTTTGTCTCAGGAGAACAATCAGTTACTCAATGTCAAAATTCAGTCTCTGCATCTAACAGCCTTGTTATATTCTGTTCTAGACCCTGGAGGGTCTCGGCTTCCACAACAAGTTTTGAATGTTATTTTGGAGGCCAGAAGGCCTAGTACAAGGAAAGTTTACGCTGATAAATGGAGGAGATTTTTCATTTGGAGCAAAGCAAAGGACTTTGATGTTTCCAAGCCTGATTTAAGTGTTTCTCTTCAATATCTCACTGAGTTATTGGACAAGGGTTTGTCCTTCTCCTCTATAAAGGTTCATGCTGCAGCCATTTCTGCTCACTATGACTGTGACCCTCCATTATTCTCTCATCCTTTGTTTAAACAATTTCTTAGAGGGGCAAAGAACATAAGACCCCCTCCTACTCCTGCTTGGGATCTCAATTTTGTGTTGGAGAAACTCACTCTACAACCTTTTGAGCCTGCAGCTACTGTCGAGTTGAAGTTTTTATCATGGAAGACTGCTTTTTTGTTGGCCATTACCTCTGCAAGAAGGGTTTCTGAATTACAGGCCCTTATGGCAGTTGAGCCTTTCCTAATTTTCCATAAGGATAGGGTATCTTTGTGTACTAATCCTACCTTTATGCCTAAAGTGGTTTCTAGTGTGGCTTTAAACCAAGCTATTCATTTGCCTACTTTTTATGCAAACCCCCAAAATAAAGGGGAAAAGATTTTGCACACTTTGGATATTCACAGGCAGTTGCGTTATTATTTGAGCAGAACTAAAGGGTTCAGGCAGTCTCAGCAGTTGTTTGTTTCTTTTGCTTTGGGTTCTCAGGGAAAACCTGTTTCAAAACAAGCTATTTCTAAGTGGATTGGTTTTTGTATTGCTTTCTGTTATTCCCATCATGGTAAGGAGATTCTGGCTGGAATCAGGCCTCATTCCACTAGGGCTACTGCCACTTCTACAGCCTTTTTAAGGGGGGTAGCTACTAAAGATATTTTGGAAGCAGCTACTTGGAGTTCAGTGCATACTTTCTCTAAACATTACCATCTTCCACTTTATTCTAAATCTAGGGCTGGATTTGCCACTGCAATTTTACAGGGCATTTTGGCAGCTCCCAATGCTTTATGATTTTGCCAACCTCCCTTACCTCGGCTTTGGGATTCTACCCATATGTAAGGACTGCAGCAATGTGAGATGAAGAACATAGTACAGTTTTGTACCTACCATAAATGTAGATGTTCGAAGATCCACATTGCTGCACTCCTTCCCCACTGTAGTTTGGGGTGGTTGTTTGATTTGGGTTGTAAATACTGGTTGCACATAGGTGGTTAGATGTTTGTTTTTGTTTTTTGGTTATGGCCTTTGTTTTTAGGGCCTTCTGACATCTGGGGCAAGAAAAGACTGAGGACATGACGTCGGTCATGCGCTTTTGTACCCTGACGCTCTGATGTCAGTTCTGAGCACCCATGACCGACGTCAGCCTAATACTTTGGTATTCGGGCCGACCGAGGACAGCGGACTACCCATATGTAAGGACTGCAGCAATGTGGATCTTCGAACATCTACATTTATGGTAGGTACAAAACTGTACTTTATGGATTACCTGCGAAGTAAAGGATTTAGTGTAGAACATCTAACTCTGATACCATCACAGTAAGATAGAGCAATGGATACCCAAATTAAGGAGAACCCAATGGAGAAGGAAACATCTGATCAGTTGCCATATGAAGATATTTTGGAGCCTTCCATAGGAAACCAGTACAAAAGCTCAGTAGAAGTTGCACAGCAAGGGAAGGAACAGGAAACTATGACAACTCTGATCTAGTCAGTGTTGTGGAGTGATAAGCCAGTGAGTTCCCTGATGAAAGAGCAACATATGACACTGGATGAAATGGAAGAAAATGTAGCACAGGAAAGATGCTTTGGAACTTTCTGTAGAATGCTTGCAGGAAATGGAGAACAAAGGGTGCACCCTCAGTTTAGAAGAAAATGATTCAAGAGAAGAGTTACTTGATTTAACAGAGATGGACAGACATATTAAGATCAATGAAAGAAATAGACTAGAGAAAGTCAATAAAACCCAAAAAGTCAGAAGTTTGATAAAACAAATGAACACAGTACTTTGGACTGTTCATAGAGATTCATGTAATATAACAGAAATAAATAGGATATATTACTGTGCAGCTAAATTAATAAGAGATCAAGTATTTCAACAAAAACACATGGCAGTAAGGAAAATAAAGGGGACAAATCAAATATCATGGAAGTATGGAACAGAAAAAGCTATAAAGAAGTGTCACTGTTAGAAGATTATTGTAGATGAACAGATCAACAAAAATACTCAGAAATATAGACATGATTAAAAGGAATGCATAGTATCAGAACAGATAAGGATCTATCATGTTTTATCGCAAATAAACTGAAAATAGCACAGGCAGAAAAACTTAAAAGATATGCAGATAAATATAAAGGAAATGTACAAAATAAGCAATTTATTGATGACCCAAAAAAGTTTTATAGTGAATTGGAGAAACAAGACAAAAGGAACTGAAGAATGTCAAAAAGAGAAGAAATAGATACATTTTGGAGAAATATATTTGAAGATCATGTGGAACATAACAATGCTGAATGGACAGAAGAAATAAAATAAGAAGAAGTTCAAATTTACAGGATATGAAATGAGATGAAGTAATGGCCAGAGGTATTGAAACAAAGTTAAGAATGGCTCCTAATTGGAAAACCCCAGGCCCAGATGCAGTACCTAATGTTTGGCTAAAAGTATTAACATTTTTACTTGAAAGTTTAGCCATGAGTAAGAACTATTTATATGCACACCCCAAACGGACACCAACCTGGCTAACAGCAGGAAAAACAGTACTCCTACTTAAGAGTGAGCTTGCAAGTCATCCTAAAAAACTATAGACCAATAATTTGCCTTCTGATGATGTATAGACTATACACTGGAATTGATGCAGGCATAGTTTATTGTAATTTAGAAGAAAACTCAATCATGGCAGTGGAATAACAAAGCTATACTGGAGAACTGTAAAAAGGGGAAGAATCTAAGTATGGTAGTATAATCCTACTTAACAGATTAGGTCATGGCTATAGTTCAACTCCTAGAAAATAGTGAAGTGTAAAGACTTCTGATGATCTTTTTGTGGTTGATGTGATGAACTGAAAGCAGAACTGCTTGTGGTCAAGAATTTTTCAGATGATATAAGAATGTCATTTGATGTTGATAAATGTGCAAAAGCAACCTTTAAAGCAGGAAAGCTGCAGTATCAAGAAAACATCTGTTTGGGACAGGAATGTGAGCTAAAGAAAATAAATGACAGTTTGCTCATATATTTATGGTACCCAAAGAAACGCAGTATATCTGGACACTGGCAGGTATCAAGTTGGGAAAAGGGAGGGCAAGGGTTTCCCAGTATTGACCATTATATAAACGCGGGGAAGGGTTTCCCAGTATTGACCATTATATAAATGCAGGAAAGATTTTCCCAGTATTGACCATTATATAAATGCGGGAAAGGGTTTCCCAGTATTGACCATTATATAAACACGGGAGGGCAAGGGTTTCCCAGTATTGACCATTACATAAACGCGGGAAAGGGTTTCCCAGTATTGACCATTATATAAATGCCCCAGTATGCAGTCATAATTAACATATTTTAAGGATTAATCCATCATACTCCTATTGGAAAACACATTTGATCCTCTCATTAAAATACATAATAATGTTTTTTCTGTGGACCTTAAAAACATATACACTTAATGATAAACATAATCTCACATTATTTCCTTTAAACCAGTTAGTTAAATTATAAAAGGCTTATATTTTAAATTATATAACAAAAATATGTTAATATTCCCAATAGCCTTTACTAATGGATGTTTAAACTTGTTTGATGAAAAAAATGGTAGACTTTAAAAGCAATAACTTATTGTATCGGAACCAGTTTGGTAAAAAAATTCCATTCAGCTGATTTCTTATTTGCCAAATTTAATTTACAGAACTGCAGTTGTTTAGATGTTCAGACTTCAAAATAATTTTGTCATAATAAAACTATATTAACTTTAGATTCTTCTAACAATGATATACCAAAAATCTTAGATTTCACAATCATCATTATTAGTGGTTCCATAGTGATCACCTCATTTATCTCAAAAATATATAAAATTATTTGAAGTGATTTTAGAACTATACATATTTCCTTCTGGAATTACTCAACCAAGATTAATAAAGAAGAATTTAAAGCTATAAATAAAAATCTTTGTTAAAAATATGAGGAAAACAACATACTCTCCTTATTGGAAACTTTTTATTGGGAATTTTTTTTATAGATGTTTTTTAACTCTATGTAAGGTTGCATTAATCTATAAAAAGGATGATATTAAGTTTTGGAGATGTGATTTAACCCCTGAAGCAGATTGGTTTCATATCATCATTAATTGCAAGTTGGTTAAACATTTTGGGGTTGATTTTAGACATTTTTGCAAAGCTTTGTGGAATGATAATTGTATTATAACTGAGTCTCTCATATTGTTCATCAAATACCTCTTCTGTGGGCAATTTTAGCTGTAGCAAGGAAAGTTATAACAAAACAATCGAAAGTTAAGGCTGCTATATCTTTTCATATTGATTTCATTCAGTTAGCTAAATCTGTTTGCAATAAACAAATGCAAATAATAAAAATGAGAACAAATAACACAACCCATTAGTTAATTGCATGGCAAAAATTACATAATTTATTGGAAAAATATTCAATTATTGTGTATCATTGTATTTATTTTTATGGACACTATGTAGTTTATTATTTTGCCATTTTAAATAATTTGGTTTTATTTATGCAAAATCAATTTTTTTAATGAATCAAAGAAAAGAGACGTGAGTAGATTGGAAAACAGAAACTCTTCAGCTGCAACAAGGGCCAACACATTTGTTGAGGTGATTATTACATAAGCAAAGATAAGTTGCCATTTACTGTTACAATGTAAACATTTTTTACTTTCTAATATAAAAACTCTATTCAACTGTGTTATCAGGAATTCCTTGTTTTCACTTAGTGAAGTCAGTTGTGATAATTAGGAGAAGATGGGTTTGTACATCAGCACGGACTGGGTTTTGCTATAGCACAAGCCACAGGGAATGATCATGGTGTTAAAAACTGAGAGATGACTGTACACTTTGAGTTTCTAGCACTGTGGTGGGAGGGGTATGCTAGAAAAATACTTGTCTCATCAAAACAGGATTGTGTTGTTTTACAGGGATGATTTTGTCTATTTTTTACAGCACCACTGGACATCCCAGGCCAACAGTGCCACATTACAAGACGTCTGTACTACTTTATGATACTGCATCACAGTATATCTTTGACAGGGTTATTTATGAATTATGTTGCAGGTAGTCAGAGAGGTACATCACACATCATCACATCATTGGACATTTCAAAATGTCTGGCATGTCTTAATGTAAACCAGGCTCCACATCTCTCAGCAGTTTGTAGTGAGTATTTCATATCTACGTAGACATCATCAGAAACATTTTTTTCCTTTATTGCAGTTATACAGAGAGAGAACAGGTGAGATTCTGATGTACTTTAGTCAGTTGTTCCATATTTAGATCACTCCACATCCATTTGCAGTATGTATAGCTTTGAGCATGGTTGTTCAATAGAGATTGCTGATTAAGTAAAAGTCCATTGTTTGAAAGTGATGGTACGTCTTTAATTCATTAAAAATAGAACACTGAGTTTGAGTCTTTTCTTTTTGTTGTGCTTAGTGATATCAGTGTTAAATACATGTTACCACTTAATCACCATCAAGGTAATTATATAAATATTTTGCAGGTGAATTAAAATTCACAGTCAAGTTGTTTAAGCCTGCTGCTTCCAAACTATGTTAAATGGAATGACATACTTATTTTTATTTATTTTGTATTTTATTTAACATTTGTTAACCGGGAAAGTCCGACTAGGTTCCACAGATCCTGTTTTCAGTGGAGGCCCGGGGAGAAATGCTCCAGAAGCATGTTTTTAGAATGTTTGTTTTTATTGTGTTATAGGTATGCTTTGTCTTGAATTTTATGGAAAGAAACATTTAAAATCTTAATGTTATAAAATACTGGAATTTAAATATTTGAAATTTAGGCTAATTCTGAGTTTTCTGATTCTGATTATGTTCATTTGCCCCTGGTGAGAGTTCTTTTTAAACATTTGCCTGAGAACACCAATGATGCCTTTCTGGAAAGTTAAGGTAAAAATTTGTGTAGAAGATGTTGATGCAAAGCACATCAGATATATTGTTGCAAACTCAAAAGATAATAAAATAAACATCGACTAGCTAACACATTTTAAATGTAGCAAGATGGAACATTAAGGCATAATGAGAGGGCATAGCAGATTTTGTTGGAGACCTAGTCATTATTGAAATTCTTTGTGACAGCAGTTTGTTGCTTAGTATAATTAGGCATTAAAAAGATGTGTGTATGTGTGTGTGGATATGCTAACGTAGCTAGGGGTGTACAATATAAGTTATACAAAAAGTATTTTGTGCAGCTGATTATATTTTGATGCCCTATTTTTTTTCTTTTAAGTGACCAGGAATGGATAATTCAGTGTTATCCAGGGTCTGCAGTCATCCTATGAGAAACTCTGGGATGCAGAATATGACAGAGGTCTGCCTGATGAGATGTTTATCACAAGGCAAGACCCATAGAAGATGGAAACTAGACATGATAACTGTAGGCAAAGTAATGAGGATGTTTTCTAATTCAGTTTTCATGACAAGCATAACCATAGCAACAGTCTAAGATTTTATAGTAACAGTGTAACTGATCTTCAAAGTCACAATGGGGAAAGAAAAAAGAAAACTTCACCAACACACAAATAACAAATCATTAGGCAGGCTTTATTTAAAGGCGATGTTCTTCATCTCACATTGCTGCAGTCATAACACTTGGGTAGTCCGCTGTCCCAGTCGGCCCGAATACCAAAGTATTAGGCTGGCGTCGGTCAGAGGCGCATTAGACTGACGTCAGTACGTCAGAGTACAAATGCGCATGACCGACGCCATTTCCCCAGTCTTTTTTGCCGCGTGGTCCGATGCAGAAGCAGTTTTGCGAGTGCAGGTTGGCGTTCTGAGATTTTCCGAAGTCGGAGTTTCAGACCGAATCCAAGTTGGCTAAGTACCCGTTGGGAATATTTTGGTTTTTCTTGCCTCAGTATTTTACCGGATGTCAGAAAAAGTGAATAACTGTATTTCTTGTGGGAAACAGATACCTCATAGGGATTACCATACCTTGTGTATTCCTTGCTTAGGGCCTGAGCACGACGTTGTTGGCTGTCGCTCTTGTGCTAGGTTTAACAAACGCACTATTAAGAGAAGGTTAGATTGTGCCAGGTTAGTTTTTGGGAAGCGGTGTAATTATAAAATGCCGCCGGATGCTCATCAAAAAGCGCAAGGACAAAACCGCTAAGCCTAGGCTGGAAGAACCGGCTGTACCGGACGTCGGTTCTTTAGAGGGCTCGGTGGATCCACTGGTTCAGACAGAAATCTCTTTAGAGTCCCAGGGAGAGACTTTATTGCTGCAAGATGTAACCTCTCAGGAGGTAGGCCAGGCCGAAGGGGCTTCCCAGGTAGCTGTTCTTCCCTCCCTTCCTAAGGTTGTTAGGCCCTCCCATGCTGTTCCCAAGGCCTCTCCCAGGGGTAGGCCAGGTTCTGTTTTAGGTGCTACCCCTAGTTCTTCAGGGTCTGTACCTAAGAAGCATATGCTAAAGATGGCAGAAGATTTAATTACTATGATTAGGGGTTCTATGCCCCCTCCTGATAAGAGGCCTAGGGTGGAACCTGAGCTTGGAAGTTTTGAGCAGTATTCAGATGTTTCTGAGTCTTCGGCTGAAGACTTGCAGGAGTATTCTCCTTACTCTGATTCTGATGTAGATGATTCTACTCCTTCTGCTTCTCCTCCTGAGGATTTTTCTTTTTCAGAGACTCTTCATTCTATGCGGGAGCATTTTAAATGGGAAGGTCAGGATTTCTCTGATTCCAGGAAAAGGCTTAGAGAATTTTTATTTCTACCTCAGCATAGGCCTTTAGCTATTCCCCCTGTTCTGAATGTGGTGGAAGATGTTTTTGCAGAAGCTTCTCTGAATCCTGATTCTTTGCCCCCTGCTCCAGTTAAACCGGATAGATATTATAGGGTGCCTGAGGCTCATAAGTATCTTTTTAAGAGTCCTAGGGCAGACCCAGAAACTGTTTCTCAGGGGCCTAAAGGTGTTAAAGCTTCTGTTGTTACAAATCCTGTTCCTCCAGATAGAGAGGCAAGGGCTTTGGATAGATGGGGAAAGAAAGTGTATACTTCTTCCACTTTAGCCATGAGGGCTTTGAATTGTCAGTTTCACATGTTGAAATACCAAAATTATCTCCTTTCACAATTAAAGTCTAAGGTGGATGCTTTGGCGGAAGGTATTGAGTGTAAAGAGTTGCAGGATTTGGTTCATGTTTCTGAACAGGTGGGTAAGCATTCTCTGCAATGTGGTTTTGATGCTGTACAGGCCTCTTCGAGGGTGGCTGCCATGGGTTCTGTTCTTCGCAGGCACACCTGGTTGAGGGATCAGAATTTGGCTGAGCATATTAAGACAAGGATTTTAGATGCTCCTTTACAATCTGATGTGTTGTTTGGTTCGCCTGTGGAAGCAGTTCTAAAGAAAATGGAAGACAAGGCTAAGTCTATGCAGACTGTTAAAGATTTTTTGCAGGTTCAGCCTCCGAAGTTTAGTAGAAATTGGCCTACTAAGGGGTGGACATATCCTGCTTATGATTCCCAGTCTAGGGGTAGGTCTAGACGTGGTAGGGGCAGAGCTCAGGGTTCTTTTAGGCCTAGAACAGGAAGTTCTCCTGCTCAGTCTTCTGGTGAGGGCAGGGGTCAGTCCTTTCACCCAATGACCTGCCTTTTCAGCTGCCAGATTCTTCTCGGCTGGCAGCACCTTTGGGAGGAAGGTTGGCAATTTTCAGAGACAACTGGAGTTTAATTACCCAAGACAGATGGGTATTGGATGTCATTTACCACGGTTACAGGTTTTATTTCCATACATTGCCTCCTTTCAAAGGCATACCAGACATTCCTCCTCAACAAAGAAAAGAGGCGCACAAACAAATTTCTCTGTTGCTCCAAATAGGGGCCATTCAACCGGTTCCTGTGCCAGAAAGGGGCCTAGGATTTTATTCACGCCTGTTCCTAGTACCAAAAAAGGGGAACACGTGGAGACCAATTTTGGACTTATCTATCCTCAACACTTATCTGGACATTCCCAAGTTCAAAATGTTGACGTTAAAACAGCTTTTACCTCTGCTGGGCAAAGATCACTGGATGGTAACTTTGGATCTCAAGGAAGCTTACCTTCATGTTCCTATCAGACTGGTTTGCAGGAAGTATCTGCGTTTTCGAGCTGGAAATTTACATTATCAGTTCTCTGCATTGCCCTTTGGCTTATCTACTGCGCCCAGAGTATTCACAAAAGTTCTGGCTCCAGTGATAGCTTTTTTCAGGCTAAAAGGAATACAAATCTATCCTTATTTGGACGACTGCCTGATTCTGGCTCAAGAAAGGGATGTTCTTCTTCAGCATTTGGAATATGTGATAGCAGTGCTAAGATGCCTAGGGTATTCTGTGAACGAAATAAAGTCCAGTCTAGTACCCTCTCAAGACATGTGCTTTCTGGGTGTGAGACTGAATACAGCAACCCAGATGGCCTTTTTAACCCCGGACAAACAAAAGAATCTTTCTCTTTACTTCCATCAACTATCTCATCAGTCCGGGCTGACTGCAAGGACAGTCCTTCAAGCCTTAGGGTTCATGGCATCTTGTATTCTGGTGCTTCCCAATGCCAAACTGCATATGAGGAAGCTGCAATGGTATCTCAAAAATTTATGGACTCAGCACTGCCAGGATTTGGACACTGTCATTCAAATAATACCTTGCATTCAAAGGGAATTTTTGTGGTGGGCTCAGGAATGTCACCTAAACAAGGGACTCTCTGTGACCCGGCCAGAGGCAAGTCAGATTTTAACGACAGATGCCTCAGACACAGCTTGGGGAGCTCATCTGAATGGAAAGTGGATACAAGACAAGTGGCCTGCCAGACTACAGCATCTACATATCAACATGAAGGAGATGTTAGCAGTCCAGTTTGCATTAATGGCTTTCAAGGATTTACTTCTTCCAGGACAGGTGTTGATTCTGACAGACAACACAACTGTCATGTGGTACATCAACAAGCAAGGGGGAACACACTCTTATCCTCTATGCAGACAAGCAATGATTTTGTGGGACACTGCTCTCAGTTTGCAACTAAATCTTCAAGCAAGGTTTCTGCCAGGAGCACAGAACTCCTTAGCAGATGTGTTAAGCAGGCAAATCATGGATCCCCACGAGTGGAAACTGGATCTTCATGTATTTCAGACATTGACAGTGTCCTGGGGAACTCCAGACATAGATCTGTTCGCTTCTCCACTAAACCACCAGCTGCCAAAGTTTTGCACGAAAAGGTTTCATCACACAGCCTGGAAAGTGGATGCTCTCTCTTTCAGTTGGAAAAATCTTCATGTGTATGCCTTTCCACCTCTGCCTCTCCTACCGAAGGTACTCCTGAAGGTCAGACAAGACAAGCCAAGGATGATTTTAATAGCTCCAGATTGGCCTCGACAGCATTGGTACCCATTGCTGAGGAGTCTGGTAAGGAAGCCTCCTTGGCCCTTACCTTTGAGTCCACACCTATTGTCTCAGAAGGACGGGCATCTACTCAATGTCAAGCTTCACTCTCTTCATCTAACAGCCTGGCATATTCTGTGTTAAGCCATAGCAGGTCTCAGCTTCCTCAACAGGTTTTGAAGGTGATTATGGAAGCCAGACGACCTAGTACAAGGAAAGTGTACGCAGGAAAATGGAAGAGATTTTTCTTTTGGTGTGCAGCAAAGGATTTGGATGTTTCTGAGCCAAATTTGAGTGTGGATCTTCAATATCTTACTGAATTATTGGACAAAGGTTTGTCTTTCTCTTCCATCAAGATTCATGCTGCAGCAATTTCAGCTCACTATGATTGTGACCCACCATTGTTTTCTCATCCTTTATTCAAGCAATTTCTTAGAGGGGCAAAGAATATAAGACCCCCAGCTCCTACTCCTGCTTGGGACCTCAATTTTGTGTTGGAGAAACTCACTCTACAACCTTTTGAGCCTGCAGCTACTGCTGAAATGAAATATTTGTCATGGAAGACTGCATTTTTGTTGGCCATTACTACTGCAAGAAGGGTGTCTGAATTGCAGGCCCTTATGGCAGTTGAGCCTTTCTTAATTTTCCATAAGGATAGAGTATCTTTACGTACTAATCCTTCCTTTATGCCTAAAGTGGTTTCTAGTGTGGCTTTAAACCAGACTATTCATTTGCCTACTTTTTATGCAGATCCCCAAAATAAGGGAGAAAAGATTTTGCATACTTTAGATGTACACAGGCAGTTGCGTTATTATTTAAGCAGGACTAAGGATTTCAGACAGTCTCAGCAGTTGTTTGTCTCTTTTGCTTTGTGTTCTCAGGGCAAACCTGTGTCAAAACAAACTATTTCTAAGTGGATTGGGTTTTGTATTGCTTTCTGTTACTCCCATCATGGCAAAGAGATTCCTGCTGGGATTAGGCCTCACTCCACTAGGGCTACTGCCACTTCTACAGCATTTCTAAGGGGGGTGGCAACTAAGGATATTTTAGAGGCAGCTACTTGGAGCTCAGTGCATACATTCTCTAAGCATTACCACCTTCCTCTCTACTCTAAATCTAGGGCTGGTTTTGCCACTGCTATTTTGCAGGGCATGTTGTCAGCTCCTGCTTCTTTGTGATTTTGCCATCCTCCCTTACCTCTGCTTTGGGATTCTACCCAAGTGTTATGACTGCAGCAATGTGAGATGAAGAACATAGTACAGTTTTGTACCTACCATAAATGTAGATGTTCAAGATCCACATTGCTGCAGTCCCTCCCTCCTTCCCCTCTGTGTTTAGGAGTGGTGGTGTGGGTGAGATGGCTGTACCTTTTTTGTTTTGTATATATTGTATATATATTTGGTACAGGGGAGTTTGGTGTGTTGTTGGTTTTTGGTTTGGCCTTATCTTTTTAGGGTCTTCTGACATCTGGGGCAAGAAAAGACTGAGGAAATGGCGTCGGTCATGCGCATTTGTACTCTGGCGTCAGTCTAATGCGCCTCTGACCGACGCCAGCCTAATACTTTGGTATTCGGGCCGACTGGGACAGCGGACTACCCAAGTGTTATGACTGCAGCAATGTGGATCTTCGAACATCTACATTTATGGTAGGTACAAAACTGTACTTTATGAATGCCAAAGGTTTTACAGCTAGAATAAAAAATTGGCACTGCAGAAGATCATTCATACTGGTCAGAATCCCTTTATTCCATATGACAAATGATATGACAATAGGTACAAAATGTCCATGTTTGGCAAAAGCATCATAAGAGTATCCACACTAGCCTAACACAGTGTAAATGTATCACATGTAACAAGAGTTTTGCAGACAAAGGTAACATGTTGAATAATCAGATATACTGTGGGCAGAAGCCATATAAATGGAACATGTGTGATGGGAGTTTCATACACAAGAGGTGTACTGGTACTTCATCAGAATGTGCATACAGGGCAGAAACTAAACAAATGTAACAGATGTGACAAGAGTTTTCCACTAAAAGGAAATCTGTTCCAACACCAGAGGATCCACACTAGAGGGAATGGAAAAGTGGGGTCCTAATGGAGAGATGAAAAGCCAGCAAACAAAGGAGAGTAGTAGTGCTGAAGTTGAATTCATCCTCAAGTCTTGGTGAGTACCATTCCAAAGTGGTCCCTGTTTTTCACAAAATCTCACCAAGTGACACTAATATATAGACTGTATTTATATAGCATATGCCATGGACAGAAGTAAGTCAAAAACAAAAAAAAAATAGCTGGGTGCACAAGTCCTAGGATAAAAAAGTGCCCAGTCCTGATAGGCACCCTGGTGCCAGGACTGGAAAAAAATGACAGTGTAGAATCCTCAAAATTTGGAAACATTCCTACAATGAGGCTAGGCCAGCCCCAAGGGGAGGATGGCCCCCTGTTGTAGCTAAAAGTAGCAGTTCACAAAAATCACAAAAACTGATAGGCCAAAGAAGACCCATAAAGCCGATAGAGTGGATTGCTGAGGAAAAGAAAGAAATTATGTATTGTTACTGTTATGTAAAAAGTCCAGAATTACCAGAGGATATACAAAGAGATTAAGAAATAAATTAGAGGAAAGGAAAATACTTTCACAGGAAAAACTGTCAGAATGTTCAAATAATTTGTGTTCATTAAAATTTTTGAAAAGCAGTATGTAGATCAAGAAACTTTGATCGGTTTGGAAAAAGAAGCATCTGAGGAAATGCAAAAATGTAAACAAAAAACCTAGACATTTTTGAAAAATATATGGACATGGGAAAGAAAGAGAGATTTGATATGGTGCAATATTTATGCAAAGGAGAAAGCCATGTTAACTAATGTAGAGAAAGAAGTCTCGAAAAGAAATATAGGCAAAGGCATCCAGATATGGAAAATTTCCCAATAAAAAAATTAATATCACAAAGATGGAATGTTCATAGGTTGGTACTAGGCTATCAGCCCTAGGGCTTATACAAGCCTAGCCATAACAATTCCCTGGCTATTTCTTCCCACACTATTTACTTCCCCGTACCCCTGTCTAGCAGTGCAACTGAAGTGATCCCCAGGGTAAATTTCCTTTCTCCCATCCAATCATCAAAGTTCCTTTTGAAGAGGGCCAAAGAGGCACTCTGCTTGACATGTATGGGCAATCTATTCCAGAGTCTGGGGAGTCTCTGGGTCAGGAACCTATCCCTCCAGCATGTTTTGTTTATTTTGATGACAAGGTTTAGATCCCTGGAGCGTGTGGCTCTGAGGGATTGGGATTTCTTTAAGTGTAGCATGTCCAACAGCTCTGGGTTTGACATAGCCTTGTATGTTAAGCAGAGATTGCCTCTGAGTAGACGATATGTGACGGAATATAGCTGGAGTTTTTAAGGCAGTCAGCATAGGACATCTGCTTCAGGCCTGTGATTCTTTTAGTGAGGTATTTCTGCGGCCTTTCCAGTTGTTGCAGATGTCTTGAGAGGTACATACCAAACGGGGCATTGTATTCTATAATGGGGTCTAATGAGGGATGAGTACTGTGGGACAAAGACCTCCTTTTTTCTGGATGAAAAGCCCTTAGTGATGAGGTGTACCACATAGAAGGATTTCCTGACTGTTGTGGTGATGTGGTTATCGAAGGTGAGACCACTGTCCACCTGTGTCCCTAAGTCTCTTATCACACTTTCGGTGTTTAGTGTACTGCCACCTATATGGTAATTCACAGGTACATGTTTTTTCCCAAAGGGGATAACTATACATTTCTTGGCATTGAGCTTGAGCCCATGGCTGTGGCACCAAGCATCTGTTTCTGTAAGGCCCTTTTGTAGAGTATCTACATCATTTGGGGATTCAATAATGGCTCCCAGTTTGCAGTCATCTGCAAACTTTGTTAGCCAGAGTCCCTTAGTGTTGGCCTGTACTTCAGAGAAGTAGATGCCAAACAAGAGCGGTCCCAGGACTGAACCCTGAGGTATTCCACTTGTCACTTGTCTGGAGCTGGATTTGGAGGTGGCTACTTTTACAGTGTAGGTTCCATCAGTAAGCCAGTTAGCAACCCATTGGGTGATGTAGGGATTAATGCCCAGCTTAGTAAGTTTCTCTATGATTCCAGAGTGGGGGTGGTGTCAAAGGCCTTGGCAAGGTCTAGATAGGCTGTGTGGAACACCTTACCCTTGTCCATGGCTCTGGAGACTGTCAATCAGGTTCAGGAGACAAGATCGGCCCTTGACAAACCCAAACTGGGTGGGGTCCAGTGTTTGAAGGTTGCCAATGTCTTTGTTTATAAGTTCCATGATAATACGCTCCATGGCCTTGCAGATAAGGCTCATCAGACTGATGGGACGGTAGTTTCCGGGATCCAAGGTGGATCCCCCCTTGTGGAGTGGGATAACTGTAGCTCTGCGCCACTCAGTGGGCACGAAACCTGAGGTGAGGCTATGATTAAACATTACACTTAGGTGAGGTGCCGGTTCATATTGTAGTTCATGTAGTACACAGCCCGGGATGTCATCTGGTCCCATGGATGCTGGATTCTTAGCTTTGGAAAGTGCGTTTTTTACCTTTGTGTTGAAAAGAAGATTAGTAAAGTAGAAGTTAAAGTAACAGAGGTTGAAGTTATGGAGTGTCTGTGGAGTGAAGGATTTAATGTAGAAAGTCTACCACAGACTGCATCACAGCATGATGGAGTGATTCCCCAAAGGAAGGAGAAAGAACAGGAGACATCTATAGAAGAAATATGGACATGGGAAAGAAAAAGAGATTTAATATGGTGTAATATTTATGCCAAGCAGAAAGCAAAACTAACCAATACAAAAAGAGCAGCACCAAAGATATTTGAAGAGAAATACAGGCAAAGGAAGCCAGATATAGAAAACTTTACAATACAAAAAATAAGAAGATAGAGGAAAACTGGAAAAGGAGATCAGTAATGGAGAAGTTAAAAAATAGAAATTGAGGTTATGGAGCACCTGCAAAGTGAAGGATTCAGTGTAGAAAATCTAATGCATAGAAAGTACCACGACAGTATAGAGCAATGGCTATCCAAATTAAGGGGAAACCAGTGGAACAGGAAGCAATTGGTCAGGTGCCATATCAAGATATTTTGGAGCCTTCCACAGGAAACTAGTATAAACGTTCACTTAAAGCTAGACAGCAAGGGAAGGAACAAGAGACTGCGGAAACTCTAATGCAGTCATTGTTGAGGAGTGATAGGCCAGTGAGTTCCCATATGACAAAGCAACAGATGGCATAGGATGAAATTAAAGATAAAGTGCCACAGAAAAATGCTACAGAACTTTTTATACAATGCCCACAGGAAGTGGAAAACAAAGGATGTGCCCTCAGTCTGGAAGAAAATGAACTAAGGGAAGAGTTGCTTGATTTAATGGACAGAGATAGATATATTAAAATCAATGATAGAAATAGACTGCAGAAGGTCAATAAAACCCCAAAAGTCAGAAGTCTGATATAACAAATGAACACAGTAATTAGGACTGTTCATAGCGATCCATGCGATATAACAGAAGTAAACAGGATATGTTACTTGTGCAGCTAAATTAATAACTGATAAAGGTCTACCACAAGAGCACAGGGTAGTGAGGCAAAGGAAGGGGAGAAATTGAATACCATCATGGAAGTATTGAATAGAGAAAAATATAAAGCAATTAAGACAAGGTGTGTCACTGTTGGAAGACTATAGAAGAGGGAATAGATCAACAAGAATACTAAGAAAGATAGATGTGATAAAAGCAGTGTGCAGTATTAAAACAGACCAGGAACTATCATGTACCATCGCAAATAATTAAAAATTTCAGCACAGGCAGAAAAACTTAGAAGATGCACAGATAAATATAAAGAAAAAGTACAAAATAGGCAATTTGGTGATGACCCAAAAAAGTTTTATAGAGAATTGGGAAACAAGGTAAAAAGAATTGAAGGACCACCAAAAAAAGAAGAAATAGATGCATTTTGGAAAAGTATCTATGAAGATCTTATGGAACACAACAAAGATGCCAAATGGATAAAAGAAGTAAAAGAAAGAATAAGAAGTTTAAAGGTACAGGATATGAAATGGGATGAAGAAACAGCCAGAGAAATTGAAAAAGGTTACGAAAAGCCTCTAATTGAAAAACCCCAGGCCCAGATGCAGTGCCTAACTTTTGGTTAAAAGTATTAACATCTTTGCATGAAGACCAGACCATGAGTAAGAACTATTTATATGTGCACCCCGAACAGACACCAGTTTGGCTAACAACAGTTAATACAATACTCCTACTTAAGAGTGAACCTGCAAGCTACCCCAAAAAGTATAGACTTGCTGTTCAACTACGTATAAACTATACATGGGAATTTTATTCTAACAGAGTTTATAGTCATTCAAAGAAAAATACAAAAAATAATTTTTCACTCATGCAGGAAGAGATAGTTTAAGGTGACTTTTAGTTAAGAGGAGAGATGAAAAGAAAATAAGGGGGGGATACATATTAGTCAGGATTGGAGCACTGAGCAGCCCAATAGAACCTAAAGATGTGATGTTTTTTTTTTTTGTTAAGTTAAAGAGGAAATACAAGAGAGGCTAGGAGGGAGGGAATTCTCAAATATGGCAGTAGGACAAAAGTGCAATAAAAGAAAGTTATATGGAACAACGGATCATTTATTGTTAAAGTCATAGTGGAGAACTGTAAAAAGGGGAAGAATCTACGTATGGCATGGATTGACCAAAAAAAAAAAAACATTTGACAGTATCTCACTTTCATGGATAGAAGACCGATTAAAAATGTATAATACATTCTACACTGATTGACTGTTACAGTGACCATGCAACAATGGCAGACCACTTTGCAGTTAAACCACAATAAAGGACAAATTATTTTCCCAGGGATAAGGGTGACTCTCTATCACTGTTGGTGTTCTGCCTTGCCCTTAACCCATTAAGCTCTTTACTTAACAGCTTAGGCCATGGCTACAATTTGGCTCCTAGAAAACAACAAAGTCTAAAGGCTTCTCATCTTCTACTTATCAATGATTTAAAACTGTAGAGCTCATCAGATGAGGAACTGAAAGCACAGCTGCAGGTTGTCAAAATTTTACCAGATGATAATAGAATGTCATTTGGCCTTGATAAATGTGCAAAAGCAACCTTTAAAGCAGGAAAACTGCAGTGCTAGGAAGACATCAGTTTAGGACACGAATGTGATATAAAAGAACTTAAGCAAGAGGGAGTGTATAAATACTTGGGAATTGATGAAGGATCAGCAATAAAACATGAACAAATGTGAGTAAAACTTGGGAATATTTTAGAAGACTTAAATTAGTCCTGAAAACAGCATTGACATCTAGGAACAAAATCCAAGTAATAAACAAGTTTGCTCTTCCTGTCCTAACCTACAGTTTTTAGAGTGATTGATTGGCACCAAAATGTGTTGGATAGATTGGATATTAAAACAAGTAGGGATGCTTCATGCTCACCAAATGATCTGTAAAATCAGTGCATGCCAAGAATATATATTCCCTGTTCTGAAGGAGGGATGGGCCTCCTTGAAATTGATTATATGTACAGATCTGCAATTATGGGACTCCACGAATATCTGCTGACCTAATGAGACCCAAACATAGTGAAAGTTTTGAAACCTGAGGAGAATAAATCTAAGATGACTTCCCTGTTTAATCTAACAGACACATATCGGCATCAAGCAGGAATGGAAATCAAACCAGAAGTTCATAGGTTCATAAGTAGGTACTAGGCTATTGGCCCAATGTCCTAAGTAAGCCTAGCCAACAAGGTTCCCTGGCTTATGCCACCTAAGAAAGTTAATTTCCTGTGCCCCTGTTGAGCAGAGCCACAGAAGTGATCCCAGGGTGTATTTCCTATTTCTCATCTACTCATCAAGATTTTTCTTTAAGAGTGCTAATGAGGAACTTTGCTTGACATGGATGGGTAGCTTGTTCCAGATTATAGGAAGTCTCTGGGACAGGAATCTATCCCTCCAGCATGTCCTGTTTATTGTGGCGACAAGGTTTTGGTCGCTAGAGCATGTAGCTTGGACGGATTGGGATTTCTTAAGGTGTAGCATGTCCAACAGCTCTGGGTTTAACATAGCTTTGTAGGTTAGGCAGAGATCTCCTCGGAGTAGGCAATATGCTACAGAGTAGATACAAATCAGGCAGCAACTGAATGTGCCAAAAAAAACAAAAGAAACAATATAAGGTAAAGGACCAGATGAGAAGGCAAGAAATGTGGAAAAATCATAAATATAGTGGCAAGTATAGAAAACTTCTGGAAGAACCTCATGTTGATCAGGATCAAACGCAGGAATGGTTAAGCAGAGGTGAATTCAAGACAAGAAATGAAAGGTTAATATTGGCGGCTCAAGATAGTGGGCTACGTACATGCTAGCTTACAAAGTCCATTGAACATGTGGGAGAAACAGACAAATGTAGGTTTTGTAAAACCGAACTGGAAACACCTCATTGCTGGCTGTGTCATACTAATGGCAGAAGGACTATATAATAAAATACACAATAATGTGATGAGACTGTTGCACTGGGGATGGTGCAAACATTATGGTTTTGAAGTGGCTGAAAAGCACTGGAAACATAAGCCACAATGCAAATTATGAAGTCTACGTTATATGGGATCATCTGTTGCAAACAATTCAAAAGATAGATGCTAGAAAACTGGATATAGTGGTCCAGGAAAAGAAGACAAGAGTAGCATTGATCATTGAAATCGCCATACCCAATTACTACATTGTCCTGTGTACAGATGGACATAAAGTTATCAAGATCTACAAACATGAATGAAGACAATGTGGAAGAAAGATACCCAAATAGTTTCAGTAGTAGTAGGGACAACGGGTCTTATAAAAAAAGAGTCTAAAATCTTATTTAGATATGCTATCAATACATGTAACTGTGTATAAACTACAGAAGGAGTCATTACTGGGCACATTGTGGGTGCTCCAAAAAGCACTTTTGGCTGACATCAAAGAGTGAAACAATACTAATTTCATGAACTTTAATTGTACTTTGACTTAGGAATGGGGTCCATTCCTGTCATGGTATTAGAAACCCAAAAGTTTTGGAGAAATAAAAAAAGAGGTGCAGTAGAACAAAAGGGCAATAAAAGAAAGCCATATGGAACAAATAATCATTTGTTGTTAAATAAAGTCATAGTGGAGAACTGTAAAAATGGGAAGAATCTAAGTATGGCATGAATTGACTGCAAAAAAACATTTGATAGTATCGCTAAGGTCACTGTTACTATTCTATCTTACCCTTAATCCATTAAGTTGTGTACTCAACAGCTTAGGCCATGGCTATAATCTGGCTCCTAGAAAACAATAAAGTGTAAAGACTTCTCACCTTCTCTTTGTTGATTATCTAAAACTGTATAGCTCATCAGATGAGGAACTGAAAGCACAACTGCAAGTTGTCAAATTTTTTTCTGATAATATAAGAATGTCATTTGGTCTTCATAAATGTGCAAAAGCAACCTTTAAAGCAGGAAAACTGCAATGCTAGGAAAACATCGGTTTGGGACAAGAATGTGATATAAAAGAACTTTGGCAGGAAATATATAAATATTTGGGAAATATGAAGAATCAACAATAAAACATGAACAAATTTGAATAAAACTTAGTAAAGAATTCTTCGGAAGACAAATTAATCCTGAAAACACAACTGACATCTAGGAACAAACTCCAGTCTATAAATCAATTTGCTCTTCCTGACCTAACTTACAGTTTTGGAGTGACTGGCTTCAAAATATGTTGGATAGATTAGATAGGAAAGCATGAAGGATGCTTCATGCTCACCAAATGATTTATAAAAATCATTGCATACCAAGATTATATATTTCACATTCTGAAGGAGGGATGGGTCTCCTTGAAATTGATTATATGTATAGATATGCAATTGTGGGACTCCACACATATCTGCTGACCTTACAAGACCCAAACATAGTGAAAGTTTTGAAACACGAGGAGAATAAATCTAAGATGACTTTTCTGTTTAATCTAGCAGAAGCTTATCGGCATTGAGCATGAATGGAAATCAAACCAGAATTAGATAAAAATCAGCCTGCAACTGAATGTGCGAAAAAAACTAAAGAATATAAGGTGAAGGATCAGATGAGAAGACAAGTAATGTGGAAAAAGCATATAGTTGCAAGTATAAAAAATTTCTGGAAGAACCTCATGTTGATCAGGAACCAACACAGGAATGGTTAAGGAGAGGCAAATTGAAACCAGGAAATAAAAGGTTAATATTGGCGGCCCAAGATAGTGGGCTACTTGCACACTGGTTTATAAATTCCATTGAACTTGAGGGGGAAACAGACAAATGTAGGTTTTTTAAAACTGAATTGGAAACAGTTGCACACCTCATTGCTGGTTGCAATATACTAATGGCAGAAAGACTGTATACTGAAAGGCATAATAATGTTCCGAGACTGTTGCACTGGGGATTGTGCAAACCTTATGCTAGTGATGTGGCCTAAAAACACTGGAAACATGAGCCACAAAGCATTGTAGAAAATAAAGTCTACATCACATGGGATCATCCATTACCAACAGTTCAAAAGATAGTTGCTAGAAAACCAGTTATTATGATCCAATAAAAGAAGACAAGAGTAGCATTGATCATTGAAATTGTCACTCTCCGTAACTACAGTGTCTTGCATGCAGAGAGATACAAAGTCATAAAATATCAGGATTTGCAGGCAGAAATGAGAGCAATGTGGAAGAAAGATACCCAGACAGTTCCAATAGTAGTATAAGCAATAGGTCTTATAAAAATGAGTTTGCAATCATATTTAGACATGCTACTAATACATGTAACTCCATACGAATTGCAGAAAGAGTCCTGGGCACGTTGTGGGTGCTGCGAAGAACACTTTTGGCTGACATTGAAGAGTAAAGCTACTAATTTCATGAACTTTAATCATACTTTAACTTGGAAATGGGGTCCATTCCCATCACAGTATTAGAATCCAGAATGATTTGGAGAAATTAAACGGGATGGCACAGGATGAATTTGAAGAGAATGTGCCACAGGGAGATGCCATAGAATCTTCTAAAGAATGCCCTCAGGAATTGGAAAACAAGTGATGTGCCTCAGTTTTGAAGAAAATGAGCTAAGAAAAGAGTTGTTTGATTTAATAGACATAGCTATATCAAGATCAATGAAAGGAATAGACTGCAGAAGGTTAATAAAACCCAAAAAGTCAGAAGTCTGATAAAACAAATGAACACAGTAATTAGGACTGTTCATAGAGATAGCAGAAGTAAACAGGATGTATTACTGTGCAGCTAAATTAATAACTAATAACGTTCTATGACAAGAAGACAGGGTAGTGAGGGAAAGAAAGGGGAGAAATTGAATATCATCATCGAAATATCGAATAGAGAAAACTATAAAGCAGTCAAGACAAGAAGTGTTACTGTTTAGAGGACTATAGAAAAGGGAACAGATCAACAAAAATACTAAAAAAGATAAATGTGATAAAAGCAATGCACAGTATTAGAACAGACCAGAATCTATCATGCATTGTTACAAATAAACTAAAAATTTCACCACAGGCATGAAAACTTAGAAGATACAAAGATAAATATAAAGGAAAAGTACAAAATAAGCAATTTATTGATGACCCAGAAAAGTTTCAGAGAATTAGGAAATAAGGTAAAAGGAATTGAAAGATTGCCAAAAAAAGAAGAAATAGATACATTTTGGAGAAGTATCCATGAAGATCTTACGGATCATAAAAATGCTAAATAGATAGAAGAAGTTAAAGAAAGAATAAAAGTTTTAAAGGTACAGGATATGAAATGGGATGAAGTAACAGCCAGAGAGATTGAAACAAAGTTAAGAAAAGCCTGTAATTGGAAAACCTCAGACCCAGATGCAGTACCCAACATTTGGCTGAAAGTATTAACATCTTTGCATGAAGATTTAGCTATAAGTAAGAACCATTTATATGCAAACCCTGAATAGACACCAACCTGGCTAACAACAGGTAAAGCAATGTTCCTACTTAAGGATGAACCTGCAAGCTACCCCAAAAATTATAGACCAGCAACTTGTCTTTTGATGACATATAAACTATGCATGGGAATTGATGCTGGCAAAGTTTATAGTCATTTAGAAGAAAACTCAATTATGTCAGTAGAACAAAAGGGCAATAAAAGAAAGTCATATGGGACAAAGGATCATTTGTTGTTAAATAAAGTCATAGTGGAGAACTGTAAAAAGGGGAAGAATCTAAGTATGGCTTGGATTGACTACAAAAAAACATTTGATAGTATCCCACATTCATAGATAAAAGAGTGCTTAAAAATGTATAAGATATACCCTACATTATCAGGATTTGTGAGCAGAAATGACAGCATTGTGGAAAAATGATACCCAAATAGTTCAAATAGTAGTAGGAGCAACTGGTCTTATAAAGAAGAATCTGCAATCACATTTAGATACGTTACCAATACATGCAACTCTGTACAAACTACAGATGGAGTCATTACTGGACCATTGCAGGTGCTGCAAAGAGCACTTTTGGCTGACATCAGAGAGTGAAAGAATACTAATTTCATGAACTTTAATCGTGCTTTGACATAGGAATGGGGTCCATCTGTCATGGTATTAGAAACCCAAAGGATTTGGGGAAATTAAAAGAGGAAAGCATGTATAAATTTACCATGTTTAATCAGAGTTTTGTGTACAAAAGCCGTATGGTGACTCATCAAGGGCTCCACACATGATCCAAATGGAGCAATGATAAGTCTGCCAGTAGAGGCGAGTATTATTGCTGAGATTGAATTCATCCTCAAGTCCTGGTGAGTACCTTTGCAATGTGGACCCTGTTTTTCACAAAATCTCACATAGACGACACTGATATATATAGACTATTTATATAGCATATGTCATGGACAGATGTAGGTTAAAAATTAAAAAAAAAAAATAGCTGGGTGCATAAGGCCCAGGATAAAAAAGTACCCAATCCTGGTAGGCACACTGGTGCCAGGACTGGAAAGATAATACTGTAGATTCCTCAAAATATGGAGACATACCTACAGTGGGGCCAGGCCCAGGGGTAGAATGGCCCCCCTATTGTAGAAGGAAGTAGCAGTTCGCAAAAATCACAAAAACTGATAGGCCAAAGAGCCATAAAGGTGATAAAGTTGACTATTGAGGATAAGAAAGAAATTCTGTATTATTATTATTATTATGCAAAAAGACCAGAATTTCCAGACACAAGATGTACAAAATGATTAACAGAGTAATTAGAGGAAAGAAAAATACTTCCAAAAGAAGAATTCTACAAAGCTTCAAATAAAAAAATTGTATTCATTAATACAACAGATTTGTTGATATTTGAAGAGAAATACAGGCAAAGGCATCCAGATATAGAAAATTTCACAATTAAAATAATATCACAAAGAGGGAATGTAGAAAAGAAGATTAGTAAAGTAGAAGTTAAAAAAATAGAAGTCGGGTTATGGAGTGCCTGCAAAGTGAAGGGTTTGGTGTAGAAGGTCTAGCACAGGTTACATCACAGCATGATGTAGCGAGTCCCCAAAGTAAGGAGAAGCAGGAAGATCAGGAGACATCTGAAGAATCAATATGGACATGAGAAAGAAAGAAATTGAATACAGTGTAATATTTATGCAAAAGCGAAAGCAAACCTAACCAGTACAAAAAGAGCAAAACCAAAGATATTTGAATAGAAATACAAGCAAAGAAGTCCAGACATAAAAACTTTACAATACAAAAAATAAGAAGACAAAGATGAAAAGTAGAAAAGAAGATTAGTAATGGAGAAAGTAAAGAAATAGAAACTGAGGTTATGGAGTACCTGCAAAGTGAAGGATTCAGTGTAGAAAATCTAATTCAGAAAGTACCTAAACAGGATAGAGCAATGGATATCCAAATTAAGAGGAAACCAGTGGAATGGGAAGCAGTTGGTCAGGTGTCCTATGAAGATATTTTGGAGACATCCACAGGAAACCAGTGTAAGCATTCACTTAAAGGTTGACAGCAAAGGCAGGAACATAAAACTGTGGAAACTCTGATGCAGTCAATGTCGAGTGATAGCCCACTGAGTTCCCATTTGACAGAGCAATGGATGGCATGGGATGAAATTTAGGAGAATGTGCCACAAGAAGGTGCTATAGAACTTTTTGTAGAATGCCCACAGGAAATGGAAAAGAAAAATATGCCCTCAGTTTAGAAGAAAATAAGCTAAGAGAAGAGTTGCTTGATTTAATAGACATATTAAGATCAATGAAAGAAATAGACTACAGAAGGTCAATAAAACCCCAAAAAGTCAGAAGTTTGATAAAACAAATGAATACAGTAACTAGGACTGCCCATCGAGATCCATGCAATATAACTGAAACAGGATATATTACTGTGCAGCTAAATTAATAACTGATAAAGTTCTACCACAAGAACACAGGGTTGTGAGGGAAAGGAACAGGAGAAATTGAATATCATCATGGAAGTATCAAATAGAGAAAACTATAAAGCAATTAAGATAAGAAGCATCACTGTTGGAGTATAGTAGAGGGAACAGATCAACAAAAAATACTAAGAAAGACATGATAAAAGCAGCACACAGCATTGGAACAGACCAGGCTTTATCATGCTCTATTGTCTTTCAGCACAGGCAGAAAAACTTAGAGGATATGTAGATAAGTATAAAGAAAAAGTACAAAATAAGAAAGTTATTGATAACCCAAAAATTTTTATAGATAATTGGGAACAAGGTAAAAGAAATTGAAAGACCACCAGAAAATGAAAAATAGGTACATTTTGGAGAAGTATCTGTGAAGGTCCTGTAGAATACTACAAAGATGCTAAATGGATAGAGGAAGTAAAAGAATAAGTTTAAAGGTACAGGATATGAAATGAAGTAACAGCCACAGAGATTGAAACAAAGTTAAGCCTCTAACTGGAAAACACCAGGTCCAGATGCAGTACATAACTTCTAGTTAAAAGTATTAACTTCTTTGCATGAAGATTTAGACATGAGTAAGAACCCCGTACAGACACCAACCTGGCTAACAACAGGGAAAGCAATGTCCCTACTTGAGTGAACCTGCAAGCTACCCTAAAAATTATAGACCAGTGACTTGCTTTCTGAGGATGTAATGGGAATGGATGCCGACAGAGTTTATAGTCATTTAGAAGAAAACTCAATTATGGCGATAGAACAAAAGGGTAATAAAAAGAAAGTCATATGGAACAAAGGATCAATTGCCTCATGTACACAGACAACCCTCTCCTCCTCCCACAAAACACAAATACATGCAAGAGATGCAACTATATAGCCAAACTGGAGGCTGAGCTCTCTCAACTCAGGACTGGCAAAACCAGACAGGAGGAGAAGGTAACCACACACACCATAAACCCAGTCTCACATAGAACTATCACAACTACAAATCAAACACATAAACACACAAAGACATACTCAGAGGCACTGATCAAAAATCTACCAAAACAGCAGAGGCCTCCAAAGCAGACACCCAAACAACTGCCACCTCATGACATAACACAAGCAACACATAGATCACAAAGTCAGTGTGCAAATCAGTCACAGCCCTTAAGGCCAAACACAATGCCAGACACACTTGTCATAGGTGACTCCATAGTCAGACACACTGACGCCCCACTCACCAGACTGAACAAGGAGAGGGTCACAGTAAGCTGCCTGTTGGGCGCTAGAATCCGCCACATAACACAAGCACTCAGGTCACTCCACAGCAAGTACAAGTATGACTCAGTCATTGTCCATGCCGGTGTGAATGACCTGAGATGTACCTCCCTGGACTACATGAAAAGAGACATAAAGGAGCTCTCAGATTATGTAGCCCAGGCTGGTATGACCCTGACCCTGAGCAGTATCCTACCTTCACCAAGAATGATGCCACAATACAGAGACAAAATGATCAGTTTTAATAATTGGCTTAATTTCTGGTGTCATTCTAAGGGGATCCAATGTCTGTCTGCCTGGAATGTCATGCTTGACAAGCCACGCTGCTTCGCAAGGGACGGCTTGCACCTGTCACTCCATGGTTTCCGGATATTGGCAAAGGATCTTGCCACCCCATAGTGCCTTTTTAGACAAGACTCAAATTCTAAACCCACCCCTAGAAAACAATAATGGAAAAACTAAGGGTATGCTGCTCAATGCCAGAAGTCTAAATCTCAAGATGCACGCCCTCAAAGCCCTCCTCAGTATGGAGAACATCGATGTCTGTGCTGTGACTGAAACCTGGTTCAAGGCTCCTGAGAGCACCCCGCACTACTCAGGTTTTACCTCATATCATGCCCGCCTCAAAACCCGGACCGTACCACAAAAGGAGGGGGTGTATCCATATTCATCAAGGATACCCACAGCTCCAGTCTGGTGGCAACTCACGAAGCATCAGAGACCATTCAGGTGCAATTAACCATAGGCAAAACTGCTCTACAGTTTGTAGCATGTTACAGGCCACCTCTCAAACTCAGGAACCCGACACAGCCTTCCTGAAGACACTGGAGAGTATAAATGTCTCTCCAAACACCATCATATTGAGTGACTTCAACTACCCAAACATAGACTGGGAACATTACTCAAGCCCCAATACCCTAGCCCAAAGGTTCCTGGAGTTCATAAACTCAAATGCTATGGAACAACTTGTCACCATTCCCATAAGAGGTGAAAATATACTAGACCTGATCATCACAAACATGGGGACAAAATGCTCCACACCGGAAGTATATCACTCATTGGTGAGATCAGACCATGAACTAATCTCACTGGAGATCAACATCCCGCCCCCACCCCCAACAAAAAAGACCACAGTGAAGAACTTCTCAAAAGCCAACTTCACACTTAAGACTGGTGTGGTATCCTTCAAGGCCCCTGAGCCATTGGAAACCACAACCCACGCTGCTGAATCCCTTACAAATGCTTTCTACGAGCACCTCCAGGATTGCATGGATCAAGCAATCCCAAATAAAATCAAGACCCTTTCCACCAAAGGCAAGTGCCTGATCTGGTGGACCCCAGCCATAAACAAACTTTACAACAAGAGGAGAAAGCTACTACAAGATAGAGCAAAATCCCTAAAAGGGAAGATATCTCTGATCAATACTAGTAAAAAACTACGATCACTCATAAAATCATCCAAGGCCAACTTTGAGAGAAAAATCACCAAGGACTCAAAAGACAATCATAAGGCCTTCTTTAGCTATGTTAGAAATCTGGGTGGAAACTCCCAGATATGCTCAGAATTAGTCCAAAATGATACAAAAATCACTGAACCCACAGACATTGCAAACATACTGGCGGACAGGTTCAGTGAAAATTTCTCCCCTCCCTCCCCCAAAAGGAGAAATATCTATCCCAGCAGAGTGTAGCCTCCCAATCATCTCAATGCCCAGGTGAGAGCTGCTCTCTAAAGCTAAAAACACAGCATCAATGAGAACGGATGGTGTCCCCGGCTGTGTGCTACATGAACTCAATGAGGAACTAAACCTACACATAAGGCTGCTGTTTAATCTTAGCCTTACCACAGGATACGCACTCCAAAGAGTGGCGACGGCAACTGTGGTCCCACTCCACAAAGGCGGTGCTTCTACGGACCCTGGTAATTACCCCATAAGCTTAACAAGCCTGGTCTGCAAAGCTATGGAGAGGATCATAATGGAACTCATAAATAAAGACATAGGGGACCTACAGACATTGATCCTACCCAATTCGGCTTTGTCAAGGGCAGATCATGCCTCTTGAACTTGGTCGACTTTTTTAAAACAGTCACCAAGGCCATTGATGAGGGTAAGGCAGTTCACACAGCCTACCTTGACCTTGCAAAAGCTTTCAACACAATACCCCACTCGGGTATCATAGAAAAGCTCACCAGCTTAAATGTAAACCCATATGTCATAAGATGGGTTGCAAACTGGCTCAAGGACAGAACCCACAGGGTTAGAGTTGCTGGTGCCATGTCAGACTCCAAGCCGGTCACAAGCGGTGTCCCACAGGGCTCAGTCCTGGGCCCCCTCTTGTTCGGCATCTACTTTTCAGAAGTGCAGGCAAACATAGGAGGATTGTGGCTGACAAAGTTTGCAGATTACTGCAAACTGGGCGCCATAGTTGAAAATCCATCAGACACAGATATCCTTCAGAAAGGTCTCATAGAAATGGATAACTGGTGCCAGAGCCATGGCCTTAAGCTAAACGCCAAAACATGTATAGTCATACCCTTTGGTAAAAACAAGGTAACCCCAAGTTACCACATAGGTGGCAATCCATTAAGCACAGAAGAGGTTATCAGGACCTGGGGACCCAAGTTGACAGTAACCTTTCTTTTGACACTCACATTGCCAAAGTGGTTAGGAGGACCTTCTACATTGCCCACCTGATTATGAAGGGATTCACATCCAGATCAAGGGAGGTCATTGTTCCCTGTACTCTTCACTTATCAGACCAATGATTGAGTACAATGCCCCATTCGAATGTATCTTACCCGACACCTGCAGCAATTGGAAAGACCCCAAAAGTTCCTCACCAAAAGGATAAAGGGGCTCAAAAATATGCCATATGCTGCCCGACTGAAGAAACTCCAGCTCTATTCAGTTGCATACCGCCTGCTCAGAGGTGACCTGTGCCTGACATACAAGGCCATGTCCAACCCGGAATTAATGGACATGCTCCACCTCAAAAAATCCAAATCCACCAGAGCCACAAGAGCAAGAGACTTAAACCTCAACACGGATATAAATAGGATGTGCTGGAGGGACAGATTCATCACCCAGAGACTCCCTATGCTGTGGAACAGAATCCCGGTCCATGTGAGACAGAGCACCTCACTGGCTCTGTTCAAGAGGAATCTTGACCAGTGGATGGGAGATCGTAGGTTTACCCTGGGGATCATCTCTGTATCACTGCTGGACAGAGGCATGGCAAACTAATGGGTATAGTATTCTTTAACCTAAGGGGTGGTGAAAGCCACACAACTCTGGCTAGGCTTATAAATGCCCTAGGGCAGATAGCCTAGTATGAACCTATGAACCTATGTAACTCTGTACAAACTACAGATGGAGTCATTACTGGACCATTGCAGGTGCTGCAAAGAGCACTTTTGGCTGACATCAGAGAGTGAAAGAATACTAATTTCATGAACTTTAATCATGCTTTGACATAGGAATGGGGTCCATCTATCATGGTATTAGAAACCCAAAGGATTTGGGGAAATTAAAAGAGGAAAGCATGTATAAATTCACCATGTTTAATCAGAGTTTTGTGTACAAAAGCCGTATGGTGACTCATCAAGGGCTCCACACTTGATCCAAATGGAGCAATGATAAGTCTGCCAGTAGAGGCGAGTATTATTGCTGAGATTGAATTCATCCTCAAGTCCTGGTGAGTACCTTTGCAATGTGGACCCTGTTTTTCACAAAATCTCACATAGACGACACTGATATATGTATAGACTATTTATATAGCATATGTCATGGACAGATGTAGGTTAAAAATTAAAAAAAAAATAGCTGGGTGCATAAGGCCCAGGATAAAAAAGTACCCAATCCTGGTAGGCACACTGGTGCCAGGACTGGAAAGATAATACTGTAGATTCCTCAAAATATGGAGATATCCCTACAGTGGGGCCAGGCCCAGGGGTTGAATGGCCCCCCTATTGTAGAAGGAAGTAGCAGTTCACAAAAATCACAAAAACTGATAGGCCAAATAGCCATAAAGGTAATAAAGTTGACTATTGAGGATAAGAAAGAAATCATGTATTATTATTATTATTATGCAAAAAGACCAGAATTTCCAGACACAAGATGTACAAAATGATTAACAGAGTAATTAGAGGAAAGAAAAATACTTCCAAAAGAAGAATTCTACAAAGCTTCAAGTAAAAAAAATTGTATTCATTAATACAACAGATTTGTTGATATTTGAAGAGAAATACAGGCAAAGGCATCCAGATATAGAAAATTTCACAATTAAAATAATATCACAAAGAGGGAATGTAGAAAAGAAGATTAGTAAAGTAGAAGTTAAAAAAAATAGAAGTCGAAGTTATGGAGTGCCTGCAAAGTGAAGGGTTTGGTGTAGAAGGTCTAACACAGGTTACATCACAGCATGATGTAGCGAGTCCCCAAAGTAAGGAGAAGCAGGAAGATCAGGAGACATCTGAAGAATCAATATGGACATGAGAAAGAAAGAAATTGAATACAGTGTAATATTTATGCAAAAGCGAAAGCAAAACTAACCAGTACAAAAAGAGCAAAACCAAAGATATTTGAATAGAAATACAAGCAAAGAAGTCCAGACATAAAAACTTTACAATACAAAAAATAAGAAGACAAAGATGAAAAGTAGAAAAGAAGATTAGTAATGGAGAAAGTAAAGAAATAGAAACTGAGGTTATGGAGTACCTGCAAAGTGAAGGATTCAGTGTAGAAAATCTAATTCAGAAAGTACCTAAACAGGATAGAGCAATGGATATCCAAATTAAGAGGAAACCAAGCAGTTGGTCAGGTGTCCTATGAAGATATTTTGGAGACATCCACAGGAAACCAGTGTAAGCATTCACTTAAAGGTTGACAGCAAAGGCAGGAACATAAAACTGTGGAAACTCTGATGCAGTCAATGTTGAGTGATAGCCCACTGAGTTCCCATTTGACAGAGCAATGGATGGCATGGGATGAAATTTAAGAGAATGTGCCACAAGAAGGTGCTATAGAACTTTTTGTAGAATGCCCACAGGAAATGGAAAAAAAAATATGCCCTCAGTTTAGAAGAAAATAAGCTAAGAAAAGAGTTGCTTGATTTAATAGACATATTAAGATCAGTGAAAGAAATAGACTACATAAGGTCAATAAAACCCCAAAAAGTCAGAAGTTTGATAAAACAAATGAATACAGTAACTAGGACTGCCCATAGAGATCCATGCAATATAACTGAAACAGGATATATTACTGTGCAGCTAAATTAATAACTGATAAAGTTCTACCACAAGAGCACAGGGTTGTGAGGGAAAGGAACAGGATAAATTGAATATCATCATGGAAGTATCAAATAGAGAAAACTATAAAGCAATTAAGATAAGAAGCATCACTGTTGGAGTATAGTAGAGGGAACAGATCAACAAAAAATACTAAGAAAGACATGATAAAAGCAGCACACAGCATTGGAACAGACCAGGCTTTATCATGCTCTATTGTCTTTCAGCTAAGGCAGAAAAACTTAGAGGATATGTAGATAAGTATAAAGAAAAAGTACAAAATAAGAAAGTTATTGATAACCTAAAATTTTTTATAGATAATTGGGAACAAGGTAAAAGAAATTGAAAGACCACCAGAAAATGAAAAACAGATACATTTTGGAGAAGTATCTGTGAAGGTCCTGTAGAATACTACAAAGATGCTAAATGGATAGAGGAAGTAAAATAATAAGTTTAAAGGTACAGGATATGAAATGAAGTAACAGCCACAGAGATTGAAACAAAGGTAAGCCTCTAACTGGAAAACACCAGGTCCAGATGCAGTACATAACTTCTAGTTAAAAGTATTAACTTCTTTGCATGAAGATTTAGACATGAGTAAGAACCCCGTACAGACACCAACCTGGCTAACAACAGGGAAAGCAATGTCCCTACTTGAGTGAACCTGCAAGCTACCCTAAAAATTATAGACCAGTGACTTGCTTTCTGAGGATGTAATGGGAATGGATGCCGACAGAGTTTATAGTCATTTAGAAGAAAACTCAATTATGGCGATAGAACAAAAGGGTAATAAAAGAAAGTCATATGGAACAAAGGATCATTTGTTGTTAAATAAAGTCCTAGCGGAGAACTGTAAAAAGGGGAAGAATCTAAGTATGGTATGGATTGACTACAAAAAAGCAATTTATAGTATTCCGCATTTGTGGATAAAAGAGTGCTTAAAAGTGTATAAGATACACCCTACACTGATCGACTACATTACAGTGACCATGAAACAGTGGCAGACTACTTTGTAATTAAGCCATGTTAAAGCACAAACTATTATTCCAAGGATAAAAATTTAAAGGGGTATATTCCAGGGTGACTCTGTCACTGATGCTATTCTGCCTTGCCCTTTGTCACTGATGCTATTCTGCCTTGCCCTTACCCCATTAAGCAGACTTAACAGGCCATGGCTATAATTTGGCTCCTAGAAAACAACAGTGTAAAGATGTATTCTCTTTATCAATGATTTAAAGCTATATAGCTCATCAGATGAGGAACTGAAAACACATCTGCAAGTTGTCAAAACCTTTTTCAGATGATGTGTGACTGTCATTTGGTGACTGTCATTTGGTCTTGATAAATGTTCAAAAGCAACCTTTAAAGCAAGACAATTGCAGCAGCAAGGAAACATCAGTTTGGAACAAGAATGCAATATAAAAAAGCTTGAGCATGAGGGAGCGTATATTTCAGAACTGATGAAGGATCAACAATAAAACAAGAACAAATGTGAATAAAACTTAGTAAATAGTAGTTTAGAAGACTTGAATTAATCCTGAAAATAGTGTTGACATCTAGGAACAAAATCCAAGATGTGAAGGCTGCCAGCCTACACAGATAGAATTTTATAGATAATTCTATCATTTGTAAATATTAATATAAGACACAGGCTTGTTGCCTTAAATGGAAAAAAACTGCTGTTAGATGTGGAACTGCAAAAAATTGTAATAACATTGCACTCTGCTGGCAGAATGCTGACCAAGTAAAACATGTTATGACCCATTGATCTAAAGTCGGCTCTAGTCTGTCTAGATGAAGACATTTTTTTCTATTGTTTTAACCAAGAGCCAAATTGCTAGATTTAAACATGCAAATGTATTTTTATTGCTCTGCTTCCTGACCAGCTGCAAGATAACACAAGGAGATGTTAAGAATGTAAATGCAGTTTATGTTAGCCTGGGAACCCAGGGAAGTGTGAAGAATGATGTAATGGGAACCATAATGTGATTTTAAAAACAGAGAGTCAGAGATTATTAAGCATTTTTGTCTTGACTATCCAACTCATTAGCACTGTCTTGTTCTATAAGTAAGTTTATCTTAGATTTGTGTTTTTTCTTAGAAATAGCTAGAAACTAGAAAGATTAGACTAAGCATGGTCTTGCTCTATAAGTAAGTTTCTCTTAGATTTGTGTTTTCTCTTAGCCTAGTCTTTCAAGTTTCTAGCTATTTCTAAGTGTTTTTCTGTGATGTCAGAGCTGTACTACTGAATTATTTTAAGTATTTCTCTGTGATATCTGAACTCTTGACTAGCACTGTGTAGTAAGAAGTATTTCTTGTGTTTTCATTATTTATTATTAAATATTTCAAAACCTTTCAACTGTGGCTGGTTTGTGTAGAGATAAGTTAAGCTCTAAGAGTACCAAGTCACTCTAATACGCCTTGACTGTTTAGTCTTACTACCAATTGGATAATAATATTGCACAGTAATAATTGGACACCCTTTTAAGGGCCTTTGAGTAGCTAATAATTATTAGTGGGTGGTGGCAGGGTACTACCATATAGTCTGGGAAAAGGGGGCAATGCTGGAGAACCTGTGCCAGTCTTCCCCAGGAGTGTCTGTGTGGTTGTATAAACTCTTATCTCAAAGTGTGTGTGTCAGTTACTTGGGCAGGGACACGAAGCACTGGTTGGACAGAGAGGGTGCTGGTGGTTTTAGCTTGCCCACTAGGCTGAGATCTGGACCCTATAGCTGAGCCAGTGGGAAGTCTTATTGGGGACCTGTAGAGCAAGGGAGCGACCAGCCCCAGACTGACTGTGATCTCTGTGTGCTCTTAAGGGAAATTGCACTTTACTGTGTGTATTTGTTATCCTTTCCTCCTATATGAGACGCCCTTCACTGGTGTTAGTGGTGAGGATTGAGGCTCCTTGATTGCAGGGCCAAGGCACGAGCATCACACAAGCTATAAACCAATTTGCTCTTCCTGTCCTAAGTTAGTTTTGGAGTGATTGACTGACCCCAAAATGTGTTGTATAGATTAGATAAGAAAACAAGAAGGATGCTTCATACTCACCAAATGATTTATAAAAATCAGTGCATACCAAGATTATATACTCCCCGTTCTGAAGGAGGGATGTGCCTTCTTGAAACTGATTACATGTATAGATCTGCATTTGTGGGTCTCCACACATATCTTCTGACCTCACAATACCCAAATGTAGGAAAGTTTTGAAACATTAGAATAAATCTAAGATGACTTCCCTGCTTAGGCAAGCAGAAGCATATTGGCATCAAGCAGGAATGGAAATTAAACTACAAGTAGATAAAAATCAGGCAACAACTGAATGTGCCAAAAAACAAAAAGAATATAGAGTAAAGGACCAGATGAGACGGCAGGAAATGTGGAAAAGACATAAATATAGTTGCAAGTATAGAAGACGTCTGGAAGACCCTCATGTTGATCAAGAATGAATGCAGGAATGGTTAAGGAGAGGTGAATTTACATCAAGAAATGAAAGGTAATATTGCAGCCTAAGATAGTGGGCTACGTACATGCTGGTTTACTAAGTCCATTGAAGATGTGGGAGAAACAGACATATGTAGGTTTTGTAAAACCAAATTGGAAACAGTCACACACCTTATTGCTGGTTGTGACTCTCTAATGGCAGAGGGATTGTATACTGAAAGGCATATTAATGTGGCGAGATTGTTACACTGGTGATTGTGCAAACATTATGGTATTGAAGTGGCTGAAAAACACTGGAAACATGAGCCACAGAGAATCATAGAAAATGATGAAGTTTACATCACATGAGATCACCCAGTACAAACAGTCCAAAAGATAGATGCTAGAAAACCGGATGTAGTGGTCCAAGAAAAGAAAACAAAAGCAGCATTGATCATTGAAATCGCCACACCTAGTGACTACAGTGTCTTGCATACAGAGAGACACAAAGTCATAAAATACCTCAATCTGCAGGCAGAAACGAGAGCCATGTGGAAGAAAGATACCCAGACAGTTCCAATAGTAGTAGGAGCAACTGGTCTTATAAAAAAGAATTTACAATCATATTTAGATATTTTACCAATTCATGTAACACTGTATGAATTGCAGAAGGAGTCATTACTGGGCACATTGCCGGTGCTACGAAGAGCACTTTTTGCTAACATCAAAGAGTAAAACAATACTAATTTCATGAACTTTAATCATACTTTGACTTAGGAATGGGGTCCATCCATGTCATGGTATTAGAAACCCAAAACACTTGGAGAAATTGAAAACAGCAAAATCCCATGGGATCTCCCAATACCAACAGTTCAAAAGATAGCTGCTAGAAAACTGGCTATAGTGGTCCAAGAAAAGAGGACAAAAGTAGCACCGATCATTGAAATCACCACACCTAGTGACTACAGTGTTTTCTGTACATGGAGACACAAAGTCATAAAATACCTCGATCTGCAGGCAGAAACGAGAGTGATGTGGAAGAGAGATATCCAGACAGTTCCAGTAGTAGTAGGAGCAACTGGTAATTTACAATCGTATTTAAATATGTTACCAATTCCTGTAACACCATACAAATTGCAGGAGTCATTACTGGGCACGTTGCGGGTGTTGCAAAGAGCACATTTGGCTGACATCAAAGAGTGAAACAATACTAATTTCATGAACTTTAATCGTACTTTGACTTAGAAATGGGGTTCATTCTCGTCATGGTATTAGAAACCCAAAAGGCTTGGAGAAATTAAAAAATGGCAAAAGTGATATCAATGCACTGTGTGTGACAAGAGTTTTTTTATTGAAGAGTCATCTGGTATGCTATCAGAACATGCATACTGTGCATTAATAGAACAGATTCATGAAAAACACTATATAGACCAAGAAACTTTGTGCTGTTTAGAAAAAGAAGTGACTGAAAAAGTGTGAAAATTTAAAGAAGAATATTTAGAAAAGTTTGAAGGGTATAAAAATAAATACTGACATGGGAAAGAAAGAGAGATCCAAAATGGTGCAATATTTATTCAAAGGAAAAAGATTTTCAGACAGAAATACAGGTAAAGGCATCCAGATATGGAAACTTTCACAATAAAAAATAAAATCACAAAGAGGGAATGTAGAACAGAAGATTAGTCAAGTAGAAGTTAAAAAACATGGAAGCTGAAGTTATGGAATACCTGCAAAGTGAAGGATTTAGAGTAGAAAGTCTAACACAGGTTATATCACAAGATGAAGCAACGAGTCACCCAAATAAGGAGAAACAAGAGGAGCAGGAGACATCTGAAGAAGAAATATGGACATGGGAAAGAAAAAGAGATTTAATATGGTGCAATATGTATGCAAAGGAGAAAACAAAACTAATGCAAAAAGAGTGGCACTAAAGATATTTGAAGAGAAATACAGACGACATCCAAATATGGAAAAGTTTACAATACAGAAAATAAGAAAACAAAGAGGAGAAGTAGAGAAGAGGATGATTAATGGAGTAACAAGAAACAGAGGTTGTGTATTACCTGCAAACTGAATGATTTAGTGTAGAAAACTTAAGTTGGATAGCACAGCAGGGTAGAGCAATGGACACCCAAATTAAGGAGAAACCAGTTGAGCAGGAAGCACCTAATCAGTATGAATGATGAAGATATTTTGGAGCCTTCCAGAGAAAACCAGTAAAAACTTTCAGTTGGAGCTATACAGCAAGGGAAAGAACAGGAAACTGTGGCAATTTTGACACAGTCAATGACGTAGAGTGCTAGGCCAGTGAGTTGCCATATGAAAGAGCAACAGATGACTCAAGGTGAAACTGAAAATAACATGATACAAGAAGATGCTCTGGAACCTTCTAAAGAATGCCTGCAGGAAATGGACAACAAAGAATGTGCGATCTAAGAGGAGAGTTGCTTGATTTAATAGTCATGGAGAGACATATTAAGATTAATGAAAGAAATAGTCTGACAAAAGTCAATAAAATCTAAAAACTTAGAAGTTTGATAAAACAAATGAACCAAGTACTTAGGACTGTCCATATAGATTCATTCGATGTAACAGAAATAAATAGCATATGTTACTGTGCAGCCAAATTAATAACAGATAAAGTCCTACCACAAGAACAGGGTGATGAGGGAAATGACAGTGACAAACTGAATTTGGGTTGGGAGGGTGGCCTAATGGTTAAGGTGTTTGCCTTACAAACACAAGGTGCAGGGTTTGAGTCTCACAAGAGATAATTGGCCAGGCTTAAAATGGCTCGCAAGGGCAGTTAACTTAGTATGAACTTATGAACCTAATATAATATATAATGGTTTATAAACCTTATAATGGAAGTATCGAATAGAGAAAACTATAAAGCAATAAAGATAAGAAGTGTCACTGTTAGAAGAGAGAATAGATCAAAAATAATCAGAAGGATAGACAAAATAAAGCCAATGCACAGTATTATAACAGATCAAGATTTATTGTGCACTATTGCAAATAAAGTAAAAATATCAGCACAGGCAGAAAAACTTAGAAGATATATAGATAAATATAAAGGAAAATACAAAATAAGCAATGTATCAATGACACAAAAAAGTTCTATAGAGAATTGGGAAACAAGGTAAAAGGAATTGAAAGACCACCAAAGAAAGAAGAAATAGATACATTTTGGAGAACTATTTATGAAGACCCTGTGGAACATAACAAAGATGCAAAATGGATAGAAGTAGTAAAAGAAAGAATAAGAAGTTCAAATGTACAGGATGAGGTAACAGCCAGAGAGATTGAAACAAAGTTAAGAAAATCTCCTAACTGAAAACCCTGTCCCAGATGCAGTACCTGACTTCTGGTTAAAAGTATTAACCTTTTTTACATGAAGATTTAACTATGAGTAAGAACTGTTTATATACACACCATGAACAGACACCAGCCTGGCTAACAAAAGGGAAAACAATGCTCCTACTTAAGAGTGAACCTGCAAGCTATCCTAAAAATTATAGACCAATAACTTGCCTTTCAACGATGTACAGACTGTACACTGCAAATGAGGCCGACAGAGTTTGTAGTAATTTAGAAGAATACTCATTCATGGCAATAGAACAAAAAGGTAATAAAAGAAAGTCATATGGAACAAAGAATCATTTGCAAGTCATAACTGAGAACTGTGAAAAGGGAAAGAATCCACGTATGGCATAGATAGACTACAAAAAAAAATTCAGTGGTATCCCACATTCACGGATGAAAGAGTGCTTAAAAATGTATAAGATACAGCCTACTCTGATTGATTACATTACATTACAGTGACTATGACAGAGTGGCAAACCTCTCTGCAGTTAAGCCATAATAAAGGAAAAATAATTATTCTAGGGATAAAAATCCAAAGGGGGATATTCCAGGGTGACTCTCTTTCACCGCTGCTCTTTTGACTTGCCCTTAACCCATTAAGCTGTCTGCTTAACAGATTACATCATGGCTATAATTTGACTCCCAGAAAACAACAAAGTGTGAAAACTTCTGATCTTTTTTTTGTAGATTATTTAAAACTGTATAACTCATTAGATGAGGAACCGAAAGCACAACTGCAAGTTGTCAAACTTTTTCAGGTGATATAAGAATATCATTTGGTCTTGATAAATGTGCAAAAACAACCTTTAAAGCAGGAAACCTGCAGCACCAAGAAACTTCAGTTTGGGACAGGAATGTGATATAAAAGAATTTGAGCAAGAGGGGTTGTATAAATAGTTGGGAAATGATGGAGGATCAGGAAACAACTGAAGCCTTTGCAAGTACGGCAGCTGCAAGGACTGAAAAACAGAACCAAATGCAAAAGGAGACCAGCAGCTGTAGCATCAAAATTTCTTTAATTTAAAGGTAGTACAAACTACACTCCATCAGTAGGGATGAGTGCACATACCGGTTTCAGCAAATAGTTACAATGCCTTCCTCATTGTGAAATGAATAAAGTGCAATACACTCCTTATATAATAATAATTGAATCAATCAACACCAGTAATTCTAGATGCTCGTTAAGACCAGGAGGGAATAATCCCCCAAGTTTAATAATCCATTTCTTCTCTTTTTTATATAAAATATCATACCAGCCCATTTTGTTAGAGCTTTGTGCTGTAATTTTATCAGTAATGATAAAATTAAAAGAAGCACTTGGATATACAAGAGTATGTTTGAATAATGCATGAGTGATTTTGCTGTGTCTGATTTCACTAAGATGCTCCCCCACCCTGATAATACGTAAAGTTTGCCCCACATAAAATGCTGAGAAATGGCATGTGGAATTGGCATAGAATAATATATCAAAGACCTGGCTGGTATTCTTACTACTAAAGGTTTTGGATTTGGTAAACCTGGAACAATAGGAACAATGTCCACAGGGAAAACAACTGACTAACCTGTTCCCTAGGAGAGTTGCTTGTGACAATGACATGTCAGATGGCATGAGGTGCTTATAATGATTTAAATATGAGCCTAAATGTTTGCCTTTTTTAAAAGTGAAAGAACATCTGGTTGGTAAAATAGTAGATAATGTTTGGTCAGCCAACAACATATTCCAGTGGTGATTGACACTATGAATTAATGAGTCTGTGTTTCTGCCATATGTGGTTATAAATTGAATAGCAGAATCATCACTATTATTTTTATCTTTATATTGGAGAAGTTCCGTCCTGGCCAAACCATCCACTGTACTGGATGGCCGATATACAAAACCAGCACCATAGCCCCTATCTTTGAATCTCATAATGAGATCATGCTTGTATGTGTTATAAGTGTTCTGTTCAGAACAAATCCATTTACCATGGATATACTGAGATTTCAGAATATTTTGACAAATATGGGGGGGATGAAAGCTGGTGGCATGGAGGAGGGAATTATATTGGGGAAATTTACAGTGAACTTGAGTGGAGAGAGTATTATCAGTATTCCTACTTATACTGATATCCAAAAAATTATATTATTAAGATCATAATTCACCATAAATTCAATATCCAATCTATTTTCATTCAGATAATTTACAAACTCATGTAGATATTTAGCATCCAACCTCCACACCAACCAGCAGTCATCCAGATACCTCCTCCAAATGTCTATTTCATCAAGGTATAGATTGTGTAACGGATCATAAATTATCTGCTCTTCAATGTAAGCCATGAATAAATCAGCATAAATTGGCACAAAAGAAGTGCCCATCGCTGTTCCCTTATTCTGAAGGAAACATTCACCTTGATAAAAAAAGACATTTTTGGTGAGAACATGTTCACAAAGAATGATGAGGAAGGTGTTGAAACCAGGTTGGTAGAGTTCAGACTTATTTAACCAGTGTTCTAGTGCATTAATACCAGCAAAATGAGGTATATTGGTGTACAGTGCTTTAACATTAAGTGTACAAAGCAACCAACCTGGTTCCAACTGTGTATCCGAAATGAGCCTCAAGGATTCCGTGGTGTCTTGTGTTCAGGCATGTACCCATTTAAGAAGGGGCTTAAGGTGTTTGGTTAAGAAAATAGAAAGTGGTTCAGTTAGAGAATTCCTGCCTGAAACGATGGGTCTACCAGGAGGGTTGGTTGCATCCTTGTGTATTTTAGGCAAAAAGTATATGTATTGGTGTGCTGGTTCATTCAATGTAAGATGTTGTAGAGTACTTTGTGAAATTATCCATTCATCACTTGCTGATAATAAAAAATAATCAATTTGTTTCTTAAAAAGTGAAGTGGGATCAATAGTCAAGTGTGAATAATACTGGTCATCCAAAAGTTGCCTTTTTGCCTCACCATCATATTGGGTCCAATCTTGAACCACAACAGCACCCCCTTATCTGCCATCGATATGACCAGCTGATGGTTATTGACAATCGTGAAATCACCTCCATTTCCACCCCGGATAGGTTTGGTTTGACCCTGGTTTCTTTGGCATGAAAATGTAGATCTTTGAGTATTGACTTCTGAAATAAGGAAACAGTGTGATGCATAGGTGGCATAAAAGTTGAACTATGATATCTAAAATCATATTGTGTATTTATAGTTTCTCTGCCATGAAAAAAATATTTTTAAGTTCAAATCTCTACAAAATCTCAACACATCATCCACAAAACTGTCCTCAGACACAAAGAAACCAGAGATGAATGAAAGACCTTTATTAAGTATTTTGGTCTCAACCTCAGTGAGGGTACAAGAAGGAATGTTGAAAACATTTATTGTTTCATGATGATCATTTTCAACAATGTCTGCATATTTCCCACCCCTTTGGTGTTTCCTCCCTCCCCTTCTGTGCTTGTTCCTAAAGGGACACTGTTGTTGGTACATTTGTGAGCTGGTGAGCCTGTAGAACCAGAAATATCTGGTTCATAACTGGAAGAGGAATCATCCCCAGTGGTATCAAGACCAGAGACTGATGATTTTTTGAGGATGAGGCATAGTCGTTTTCTCTTGGACATATTTTCTGGTTGCTGTGAAAATCGTACCCTATTTGTTTGGTCCTTATTAAAAGGATCACCTCTTTCATAGTCTGCCAAGTCTTTGAGGAATTTCTTCCTCTTTCTTTCTTTTAATTGTTCCTCAAGTTTTAATAAATCAAGTCTTTGAAACAAGAAATATGTCCAGATTGACTCAAACCTAATAGGTTCTTCCCCCAGCTTGGTAACATTAGTAATTTCTGAATCAATAGTCCGTTCAAAGTGTGCAGTTAAAATCTGAACAAATTCCATAGTGGCTTTGTGTTGTGCATCGGCCCATGCTTTAAGCAAAATCTCATCAGGGTTACTTACTAAGGGTTGTGTATGAATCCTAAGACCTCTTGGGGTGATATTCTTGGCCATATAGGCCTTAAACAATTTGTAATGCCAGACGTTGCTACGCAATGTCCGCATACCTTTATTTAATTTGGAAAACAATAATTTGCTACTATCTTCAGGGGGTAAAGAAAATGCCCCTTGCTCCCCTAAATTGCCTGTGCCTAGGCCAGATATGGCCAGGTCATCATGATCAGAGGCTAAGCCTCATAGAAGCTGAGAAAAATCCATATTTTCTGGTAACCGACCAGGATATATACGGCACACAAAAAAAGATAATTCAAAATGTGGCCAATAATATGTTGTAAGCAATGAATTGCTATCACAAATAGCAAAAAATAGGATAAATTATAAGGTCAAGCAAGTAGCCCAAGATACAGGGTTAATCAAAAAGTTAACCCAAAATAAAATGAGAATTACCAAATGACAGGAAGAAGACAATATCAGCCTAAGATCACATCATAAAATGCACCACATTCATAAAAATGCTTACAATATTGCCATTATTGCAATATCCAGTACATCACACATCAAAAACTGACAATTTTATGGTGCAAAAGAAAGGTTAGACCTTAACAGCCTATAGTGAAACTATCGCTGTGTCTATACCTTTTATAAAGCTGAGTCTAATCCTGCCCGTAATACCAAATGACAATAACTTGCCAAAACCTATATGTAGCCACAAGATATTAATGTGTGCCAAATATTCTGGAAGCTATCAGTAAAATTGGAAAATACTAAACAAAAGAAATTGTCAACAATGGAGGGGAGTATGGGCAATCATTACCCCGGGAGGATAGCACAAATGCATATACCTCCCCAAGTCAATATACTACAAACCCCATCAAAAAAGTGTTTGCTTGCATAAAATAAAACCTTAACCAATTGAATATATATATATATATATATATATATATATATATATATATATGTATAAGAAAAAATATGACAGAAAAGTAATACTGTCAAAATGTTCTGTTCAAAGCAATAGAAATGGCTAATCTTATGTTGAATGCAAAGCAAAATGGCCGATGTCAAACCCTAGCTAGGGTTGCATTATAATGCATTTCGCTTACAACATTCAATTGTCCATATATAGAAACCACATATGTTGCCCAAGCATTTACAGAAAATAAAAAATAAAAATTGGGCCCTCAAATATCAAACACCTTGTAGATTACTGCCTCATGGTAGACAACCAAAAATGAATAATACAAACAAATGAAGTTTACAGCATGTAAAATGGCTAATCTAGTATAAATTACAAACCAAGATGGCCGATATCAAGCCCTAACTAACATTAAATCATAATATGTTTGAACTGCACATACAATGCCCTATATATAGAGAAGCATATATTGCCCATTAATGCTAATATTTATAAATGATAAACGTAGGACTATTGATCAAAAATTAAACTAAATGCCAAAATTCAATTTAAAAATCCAAGTCAGACCATACAGTTGTATGTATCATGTACACCAGTACACATATACTGCATCCCTATTTGAACCTTATTACATAAATAACCTTGGTGTGAATTTTAATGTAAAAATAAATGTCCAACAATAGCTGTCCAAAAGGTAGACAATTGCTGCATACTTTACTGTCACTCCATCGACTGCAAAGACCAAAATTGTATATCCACGACTGAACAAGTCCCAAAGCGGCAAATGCCAAAGTAGTATGATGGAACAATGTAAAAAACATACAAAAATAACACAATAGTCCTGGTCTTGGATTTAATAAATTGTAAATGCCAATCCAACCACATCGTTTATATCATAACCCACACAATGTCCAAACCAAGGCAGATACAAAATGAAAACATCCAAATTCGCATCATGATAGTTCCCCATAAAATTGTAATGTTGTACGTACATCCAAGTCCTTCTTTTAATTTTATCATTATTGATAAAATTACAGCACAAAGATCTAACAAAATGGGCTGGCATGATATTTTAGATAAAAAAGAGAAGAAATGGATTATTAAACTTGGGGGATTATTCCCTCCCGGTCTTAACGAGCATCTAGAATTACTGGTGTTGATTGATTCAATTGTTATTATATAAGGAATGTATTCCACTTTATTCCTTTCACACCGAGGAAGGCATTGTAACTATTTGCCGAAACCGGTTTGTGCACTCATCCCTACTGATGGATATGTAGTTTGTACTACCTTTAAATTAAAGAAATTTTGATGCTACATCTGCTGGTCTCCATTTTCCTTTTGCAAATGATGAAGGATTAACAATAAAACATGAACAAATGTGAATAAAACTCGGTGAAGAATATTTTAGAGGCTTAAATTAATACTAAAAGCAGCATTGACATCTAGGAACAAAGTTCAAGTTATAAACAAATTTTATTTTCCTGTGCTCACTTACAGTTTTGGAGTGATTGACTGGCCCTAAAAGGTGTTCGATAGTTTAGACAGGAAAACAAGAAGAATGCTTCATGCTCATCAAATGATTTATTAAAATCAGTGCATACCAAGACTATATATTCCCCATTCTGAAGGAGGTATTGGCCTCCTTGAAGTTCATTACATGTATAGATCTTTGATAGTGGGACTGTATGCATATCTGCTGACCTCACAAGATCCAAATATAGTAAATGTTTTGAAATATGAGGAGAGAAGCATATCAGTGTCATGTGGAAATGGAAATCAAGCCAGAAGTAGATAAAAATCAGGTAGCAATTGCATGTGCCATAAAATAAATAAATAAATAAACAAACAAAAGAATATAATTTAGCCTGCACTTTGGAGAAGTAGATTCTGCACAGTAGGGGTCCCAGAACCGATCCCTGTGGAACACCACTGGTTATGGGTCTGCTGGAGGAGGTGGTGTGCCCTATTTTGACTGTATGAGTTCTATCAGTGAGCCAGTTTGCAACCCACCTGACAATTTATGGGTTGATACCCAGCTGGGTGAGTTTATCAATGATGCCTGCATGGGGGGTTGTGTCAAAGGCCTTGCCTAAGTCTAGGTCAGCTTTCTACATAGATTTGCTCTCATCGAGGGCTTTGGTGCTTGTCTCAAAGAAGTCCACTAAGTATAACAGGTATGATCTCCCCTTGACAAAGCCAAACTGGGTGGGGTTGAGAATTTGGACATTTCCTATATCTTTGTTAATAAGGTCCATGATGATTCATTCCATGGCCTTGCAGATAAGGCTGGTCAGGCTAATGGGTCTATAGTTCCCAGGGACCATGGATGTACCCCCCCCCCTTTGTGCAAAGGGATGACAGTAGCTGTTTTCCATTCCACTGTGATGAATCCAGTGCTTAGGCTGTGATTAAAATTTGTGCTCAATGGCTATGCTAATTCCTGTTTTAACCTATGTAGAACACAGACCAGGATGTTGTCTGGTCCCATAGCGGCTGTGTTTTTGGCCTTGGAGATTGCATTTAAGACCTGCTCCTCAGAGATACCAGACAGGGGACAGATGCTTGGGATGCTTTGGGGTATAAGTGATGAGGACAGGGGAGTGAAGTTTTCACTGAACCTTTCAGGCTGCAGGTTTGCTATATCCACTGGTTCTATATGTGTAGTACCATTAACTGTGAGTTAAGCACAAATCTGGGCCTTACCTTTGAGGTTACTGATGTAACTAAAGAACACCTTGTGGTTATTCTTTGTTAAGAAAGCTAATTGGATTCATACTTAGATTTGGAGGACCTCACTAGGAGTCTTGTTTGCTTGTTTAAGTTGAGGAGGGAGTGTTTCCAGTTTTGAGACCGATCCTTCCTGCTCTTAGACAGCAATTTCTTTCTCCAATTGTGTAGCCTATTAATGGCAGTTGCCCACCAGGCAGGCTTGTTTTTCCTTGAAGATCTTGCTTTGGTTCTATCAGGTATGGCAGAGTCAGTACAATTGTACATGTGTCTGTATAAAACACTGGTGTATAACTCAGCATCAGTGCAGGAGGGGCTATGAAGGTATTTATTCCATCATGAAAAAGGTTGCAATTGGCCTTGGAGAAGTTTTTTAGTCTAGATGTTTCTAAGGGGGTGGGGTGTTATAGTTACTTTTAGCAAGACTGACTTGTGATCAGATCTCACCAGGGATGGCCACATACTGGGTTGGTGCAATAGTCTCCCATGTTGTTGAGCACCAGGTCCAGAATGTTTGAACCCCTAGTGGGTGTGTGTGTGTGTCAGCCAGCTGGTCCAGAACGCTGGGTTAATGTCCAGGAACCTTTGGGCAAGTGAGTTAGAACATGTGTCATTTACCCAGTCTATAGATGGGTAATTAAAGTCACCCAAAGCCAGGGTGTTTGCTTGTATCTTAATTGAGTCAAGTAGATCCAAGTAGGCTGAGTTAATGTCCTGATTCATGGAGGGGGTCCTATAGCTGGCAATGACCTGAAGAGGCATCATACCTGCAGTCAATTGCACCAAAAGTAATTCAAGGGAAGCATGCTGTTTAACCAATCTAGAGGTGTATTTATCTTTAATGAATATTGATACACCACCTCCTTTAGTTCTTATGTCTTCAGTTTGCGGTCTGAATGTGTGGAAGGAAGTGTAACCCAGTATAGCTGGAGTGCTGTCCACAGCCTTAAACCATGTCTCTGTGACTGCACAAATGTCAGCATCTTCCAGGGTTGGACTGTTTCTAATGAGAGCATTTTCTGGTTTAAACTCCTATCATTTACCATTTAGTGGGGATAGCATGAACCTTAGCCAGTAATCGAAATTCCAGCGGTGACAGATGAAGACCATCTCTGGCAAAGCATTGAGGTCTGTCAACCATGTCATCCCAGGCTGACAGATACTGGATCCTTTTTGAATGGCACTAAACTAAGCAAATTGTTGAAGTCAATCCTTTTTCTTTGTATTGAGGTATTCTCCTAGGCACAGGTAAAATGCTGCTTAAGGCTAGGGACATACCTGCCTGAGACACATGATCTGAGAGATCAGTCATGTCTCTTCATATAGTCCAGTGAGGTACAACTCAAGTCATTCACAGCAACATGGACTATGACAGTCATAACAGTGCCTCTTGTTGAGAGACTTGAGTGTGTGTGTGATGTGGTGGATTCTGGCACCTGACAGCTGACCGTGACCTTTTCCTTATCCAACCTGGTGAGAGGAACATCTGTGTGTCTCACAATTGAGTTGCCTGTGACTAAGGTGTTTGTTTTTGTGTTATGCCTTAGGGGCTTGACTGGTGAGACATTGGTGTGTGATATATTATGTGCACTATGTTCTGCAGATGATGTATTATGTGAAGCATGCTTGTGCTTGGGAGGACCTTGATGTTTAGGTAAGCTTCTTGTAATGACCTTGGCATATGTAGGTTTATGTGATCTTGGTTTGGTAAGTGCAGAAGGTGAGGTGACCATGCTGATAACCTGCTTAGTATCAGATGGACTGACTGGTGAGTGAGACAGCCTAGATTCTAGGTTCTTGATATAGATGCATTTTTCACATAATTAATTTGTGTGGACTGGAAGAAGTAGCTCCTCGGTGCACATGAGGTGATTGCTACATTGCCTCAGGATGCCCATGTTGACAAGGTTGGCTGGAGAATCTGTGGAAAATTATCTGTCCATAATGCTTGGTAAGTTGATGTGGTCAGAAAACAGGGAGAGGACAGGATAAGTGGCAAAAAATATGAAGGGCTAGGGGGTAGGATCTGTGTTGAAATAGCTAGATGCAGTGACTAACAGGGTCTTATGTACAGTGAGACACAAAGTCTTAAAATACCAGGATTTGCAGGTAGAAATAAGGGCGATGTGGAAGAAGGATACCCAGACAGTTCCAGTAGTAGGAGCAATGGGTCTTATAAAACAAGAATTTACAGTCATACTTAGATATGTTACCAGTACTTGTAACTCTGCATGAATTGCAGAAGGAGTCAATACTGGGCACATTGATGTTCACCAGAAGTGCTCTTGCAGCACCTGAAAAGACTGAAACAATACTAATTTCATCACCTACCTTTAATCATACTTTGTATAAAGCACACCACTGCTACCAATACATGATGTACTCACACTGGGCCAGTAACCAAGGATCCTGAATCCTTACCACTGACACTTGAGAGGGATGTGCACTTGAAATAGAAAGGGATTCACTCATTATTTCCAGATGCAGACATCTCTGCATCAAGTACAATTTCCCTTAAGAGCTCACAGGGAACACGTTCAGCCCGGGGTCTGGATGTCTCTATATCTCCCTCCAGGTCCCCAATAAGACTCACCTCTGTTAGAGCTGTAGGGTTAGGTCCTCAGCCAAGTGTCCAAGCCAAGTCCTCCAGCACCCTCTCTGTAAACTCAGTGCTTCATGCCCCTGCCCTAAGTAGCTGACACACACACTGAGAGATTTAGTATTTACACACACCTGGGAAAGGCTACCACAGAATACCCACTCTACCAATTTTTTTCAGGCTATAGGGCAGTTATCACTGCCACCAGTCAGTTACTGTAAGGCTCTTAAAAGGGTATCCAATTGTGTGTGTTACTATTAATATAAATGGTGGTAGTTCAAGATGGCTAGGTCTTCTGGAGTGACCCACATAGTGTTACCAAATAAATATAAGCACTCTCAAAGGTTAACTACTTTCTACAAGGATCAGACATAAATAAAGAAAAACAATATTTAAACTAAGCTTCACTATATTCTTGACTGATCTAAGAGAATTTTACTGTTAACCATGAAGCTTTCATCCACAATGGGACCATTATGCAAGAAAGTGCTTAACTGTTATTCACTCATGTGTTGACAAATAAAGTGCAGTGTTAGTTCAGCTTGGTGTTCCTTTGTGGTTCTTAGTGTTGGTGTGTTGGAGGATGGTCTATAGAATTTTACTGTTCCCTAGTTAAGTAAGTTACTACAGCAAGGCAAGATGCTGTGGGTGAGAGTCTTTCTAGTCAGGCTTTGCAAAGCTGAATACTCAGTCCTCTGAGATATCTCTTTGTAATATCTAAAATATAATTTCCAAGAGGGCTGGCAGAATGACCTCATGTGGTCACCTGACTCCAGGTTCTCACAGTATTCCCCTTTGAAGCTGGGATAGGAATTTGCACAGAAGGACAAAATGCACACCCAAATATTTATGGCAGTGCCTGGGGCCTCTCCTCTTTTCATTTAGCTAATGGACAAAGGCTCTTCCCTAGGCCCAACGTCTCCCTTCTTATTCAGCTCTGTGGTGTGACTTTTAATGGCTTAACAGCTCATTTTCATTTCCCTTATTTTATTTAAAGTTAACTTCTGCTGTGCCAGTATCCTCTTAAAATATGCACATTTAATTCAGCTACAAAATGCATGTACATTTCTCTTAATTTCAGCAGGGAGCATGCACTGTTGATACATTTCAACACAAGCAAAGCTCACAAATACATTTCAGCACAAGCATCTGTATAACATCAGCTTTATATACAAATGGCATACAGTTCTAATACATTTGTAACATAACTACTCTGTATAAACCAGTTTGATATTCAAAGGACATATAATTCTTTACAAAACACCAAATGGCTATACTGGCACTTGCCCATATCATCACACTTTGATTTAAGAATGGAGTCCATACTCATCATAATGTTAGAAACCCAAAAGACTTGAACAAATTAAAGAGACAGAAACCCTGTAAATGCACAGTGTGTGACAAAGCTTTTCTACACAAAGGCAATATGGTAACTCATCAGAGCATTCACAGTAGGCTAAAACCAAATAAATTCACAATATGTGACAAATGTTTATACAAAAGAGTTAAGGGTTAGTTCACGAGATGATCCACACTGGGCAAAAATCAAATGCCATCATGGAAGTATTGAATAGAGAAAACTAAAGCAATTAAGAAAAAGTGTCACTGTTAGAGTATACAAGAGGGAATAGATCAACATAAATACTCAGAAAGATAGATGTGATAAAAGCAAAGCACAGTATTATAACAGATCTGGATTTATCATGCACTATTGCAAATAACTAAAAATATCAGCTCAGGTAGAAAAACTTAGAAGATAAGTAAATAAATATAAAGGAAAAGTACAAAATAATTTATTGACAACCCAGAAAAGTTTTATAGAGAATTAGGAAACAAGGTAAAAGGAATTGAAAGACCACCAAAATAAGAAGAAATAGCTACATTTTGGAGAAATATTTATGAAGACCCAGTGGAACATAACAAAGATGCTAAATGGATAGAAGAAGTAAAACAAATAAGAAGTTCAAATGTATAGGATATGCATTGGGATGAAGTAATGGCCAGAGAGATTGAAACAAAGTTAAGAAAAGCTACTAAGTGTAAAAACCCCAGGCTCAGATGCAGTACCTAACTTCTGTTTAAAACTAATAACATCTTTACATACAGATTTAACCATGAATAAGAACTATTTATATGCACACCCTGAATAGCCTGGCTAAAAACAGAAAAAAAAAACAATACTCCTATTAAAGAGTGAACCTGCAAGCTGTTCTAAAAACTGTAGACCAATATTTGCCTTCCAATGATGTATAAACTATACACTGGAATTGATGCCGATAGAGTTTATAGTCATTTAAAAAAAGCTTAATCATGGCAATAGAACAAAAGAGTAATAAAAGAAAGCCTTATGGAACAAAATCATTTGATGTTAAATAAAGTCATAGTGGAGAACTGTAAAAAGGGGAAGAGTCTAAGTATGGCATGGATAAACTACAAAAAAAATTTTTTGAGAGTATCCCACATTCATGGATAAAAGAGTGCATAAAATATATCAGATACACCCTACACTGATTGATTAAATTACAGCAAACATGGGACAGTGGCAAACCTCTCTGCAGTTAAGCCATGATAAAGGACATTATTATTCCAGGGATAAAATTTCAAAGGGGGATATTCCAGGGTGACTCTTTCACCACTGCTCTTTTGTCTTGCCCTTAACCCATTAAACTGTCTGCTTAACAGATTAGGTCATGGCTATAATTTGGCTCCCAGAAAACAACAAAATGCAAGACTTCTCATCTTCTTTTTGTAGATTTAAAATTGTATAGCTCATCAGATGAGGAACTGAAAGCACAACTGCAAGTGATTAAAACTTTTTCAGATGATATAAGAATGTCATTTGGTCTTGATAAATGTACAAAAGCAACCTTTAAAGCAGAAAAGCTGCAGCACCTAGAAAACATCAGTTTGGGAAAGGAATGTGATATAAAAGAACCTGAGCAAGAGGGAGTGTATAAATATTTGGGAACTGATCAAGGATCAACAATAAAACATGAGCAAATGTGAATAAAATTCAGTAAGGAATATTTTAGAAGGTTTAAATTAATTCTAAAAACAACACTAACATCTACGAACAAAGTCCAAGCTATTAACCAGTTTGCTCTTCCTGTCCTAACTTGCAGTTTTGGAGTGATCGCCCCCAAAAGGTGTTGGATATTTTGGACAGGAAATCAAGAAGGATGCTTCATGCTCATCAAATGATTTATAAAAATCAGTGTACACCAAGACTATATATTCCCCATTCTGAAAGTGGTATTAGCCTCATTGAAATTGATTACATGTATAGATCTGTGATAGTGGGACTGCATACATATCTGCTGATCTCACAAGATCCAAATGTAGTCAAAGTTTAGAAACATGAGGAGAGCAAGTCCAAGATGACTTCCCTGCCTAGTTTACCAGAAGCATAGCAGTGTCATGTGGAAATGAAAATCAAATCAGAAGTATGTAAAAACCAGGTAGTAACTACATGTGCCAAAAAAAACAAAAGAAACATAAGGTGAAAGATCAGACGAGAAGGCAAAAAATGTGGAAAATGCATACATATAGTTGCAAGTATATGAAACTCTTGTAACAACCTCATGTTGATCAGGATCGAAAGCAGGAATAGTTAAGAAATGGTGAATTTAAACCAAAAGATGAAAGGTTAATATTGGCAGCTCAAAATAGTGGACTATGTGCACTGTTTACAAAGTCCAGTGAACATGTGGGAGAAACAGAAAAATTTAGGTTTTGTAAAACAGAATTGGAAAGAGTCACACATCTCATTGCTGGTTGTAACATACTAATGGAAGGAGGACTGTATACTGAAAGGCATAATGGGGATTGTGCCATCATAATATTGAAGTAGCTGAAAAGCACTGGAAACATGAGCCACAAAGCATCATAGAAAATGATGAAGTTTATATCACATGGGCTCATCCATTCCCAACAGTTCAAAAATAGATTTAGGAAACCAGATATAGTAGTCCATGAAAAGAAGACAAAAGTACCATTGCTCATTGAAATGACTACAGCCAATGACTACAGTGTCTTATGGACAGAGAGACACAAAGTCATAAAATATTAGGATTTGCAGACAAAAACAAGAGCAATGTAGAGGAAAGATACACAACAGTTCCAATAGTAGTAGGAGCAATAGGTCTTATAAAAAAAGAATCTACAATTGTATTTAGATATGTTACCAATACATGTAACTCCATACAAATTGCAGAAGAAGTTATTGCAAAGAGCACTTCTGGCTGAGCATCAAATATTAAAACAATACTAATTTCAAGAAATTTAATCATACTTTGACTTAGGAATGAGCTCCATTCCTGTCATGGTATTAAAAAATCAATATATCTGGAGAAATTGAAAAAAGACAGAACCCCTTTAAATGTACCATGTGAGACAAAGATTTTGTACAAAAGACTCAACTTGAAGACATCAGTATATTCTCAGAGGGGTGCAAATGGAGAGATAGGTCAGCAAGCAAAGGAGAGTAGTATGGCTGAAATTGAATTCCTCCTCAAGTCTCGGTCAGTACCTTCATGAGCTGTACCCTGTTTTTCACAAAATCTCACCAGTATGACACTGATATATAGACTGTAGCATATGTGATGGACACAACTAGGTCAAAAATTAAAAAATATAGATGGGTGCATAAGACCCATTTTAAAAAAGTGCCCGATCATGGTAGGTCTACTGGTGCCAGGACTAGAAAAAATTATAATGTAGAATCCTTAAAATACGGAAACATTCCTACAATGGGGCCAGGCCCAGGATTGGATGGCCGCCTGTTGTAGAAGGAAGTAGCAGTTTACAAAAACTGATAGGCCAAAGAAAAGCCATAAAGACAATAGAGTGGACTGTTGAGGATAAGAAAGAAATAATGTATTTTTACTATTATGCAGAAAGCTCATAATTTCCAGACACAAGATATATAAAAAGATTGAGAGAGAAATTAGAGGAAAGAAAAATACTTCCACAAGAAAAACTGTCAGTAGCTTCAAATAAAACTTTGTGTTAACTATTACAACATGTTTGTGAAAAATGTTATATAGACAAAGAAATTTGAGCTGTTTGGAAAAAGAAGCATTTGAGGAAGTGTGAAAATATAAACAACAAAACCTAGAGATTTTTGAAAAGTATAAAAAGGAAATAGGGACATGGGAAAGAAAATGAGATTTGATATGGTGCAATATTTATGCAAAATTGAAAGCCAAATTAATATAAAAAGGCAGCCACAAAGATATTTGAAGAGAAATGTAAGCAAAGGATTCTAGATTTAGAAAATTTCACAATAACAAATAATATCAGAAAGAGGGAATGTAGAAAAGAAGATTAGTAAAGTAGAAGTTAAAAAAATAGAAGTTGAAGTTATGGAGTTCCTGCAAAGTCAAGGATTTGGTCTAACACAGGTTACATCACAGCAGGAGAAACAGGAAGATCAGGAGACATCTGAAGAAGAAATATGGACATGGGATAGAAAAAGAGATTTAATATGGTGTAATTTATGCAAAGGAGAAATACAATTCAAAAAGAGCAGCACCAAAGATATTTGAAGAGAAATACAGGCAATGGAATCCAGACATGGAAAACTTTACAATACAAAAAATAAGAAGACAAAGAGGAAAAGCAGAAAAGAAGATTAGTAATGGAGAAGTTAAAGAAATAGAAACTGAGGTTATGAAGTACCTGCGAAGTAAAGGATTCAGTCTAGAAAATGTAACACAGAAAACACCACAGCAAGACAGAGCAATAGACATCCACATTAAGGAGAAACCAGTGAAACAGGAAGCAACTTATCATTTGCCATATGAAGATATTTTGGAGCCTTCCACAGGTAAACAGTATAAACATTCACTTGAAGCTGGACAGCAAGGGAAGAAACAGGAACCTGTGGAAACTCTGATGCAGTCAATGTTGAAGGGTGATAGGCCTGTGAGTTCCTATATGACAAAGCAATGGATGCCACAGGATGAAATTGAAGAAAATGTGCCACACAAAGATGCTATAGAACTTTATATAGAATGCCAGCAGGAAATGGAGAAAAAAATGTGCTCTCAATTTAAAACAAAATGAGATGAGAGAAGAGTTGTTTGATTTAATAGAAATAGAGATATTAAATTAAGATCAATGAAAGAAATAGACTGCAGAAGGTCAATAAAATGCAGAAAGTCAGAAGTTTGTTAAAACAAATGAGCACAGCAATTAGGACTTTCCATAGAGATCCATGTGATATAACAGAAGTAAACAGCATATATTACTATCTAGGTAAATTAGTAACAGATAAAATTGTACCACAAGAACATGGTAGTAAGGGAAATGAAAGGGGGACATACCATCATGGAAGTATCAAAAACAGAAAACTATAAAGCAATTAAGACAAAAAGTGTCACTTTCAGAAGAGTAGAGAAGAAGAAACAGATAAAAAAAATACTCAAAAGGTAGAGATAATAAAACTGTGCAGTATTTTTATGGATCAGGATTTATCATGCACCATTGAAAATAATAAACTAAAAATATCAGCACAGGCAGAAAAACTTAGAAGATATATATATATAAATATAAAGGAAAAGTACAATATAAGCATTTCACTGACGACCCAAAAAAGTTTTGTAGGGAATTGGGAAACAAGGTAAAAGGAATTGAAAGACCACCCAAAAAAAAGAAGAAATAGATACATTTTGTAGAAGGATTTATGAAGATGCGGTGGAACATGCAAATATTCTAAATGGACAGAAGAAGTAAAAGAAAGAATGAAAAGTTCATAGGTACAGGATATGAAATGGGTGAAGTAACTCCATACAAATTGCAGAAGGAGTCATTACTTGGTACACTGTGGGCGCTGCAAAGAGCACTTCTGGCTGACATCAAAGATTGAAACAATACTAATTTCATGAACTTTAGTCATACATCGACTTAGGAATGGACTCCATTCCCGTCACTATATTAGAAACCCAAAAGGTTTGGAGAAATTTAAAAAAGGAGAAAAAAAGGTGCCAATGTTATATATCCCTCAGTCTGAAGAAGTCATGGGCCTTTTTGAAATTGACTACACAGATAGGTTGTTGAGTGTGGGATCACATATATATTTATTGGCATCATCAGATTCAAACATATTGAAAGTGTTAAAATGAGAACAAAGTAAGATGACCTCTTTGCTTAGGTTAGCAGAAGTCTTTAGGAAAGAGGCAGGCATGAAAATCCAATCACATTTGGCTAAAAAAACATGTGGCAACAGAAAGTGCAAAAAGCAAAAGAAAGAAAGAAAGAATACAAAGAATGTGATAAAAAAAGAAAATATAATTGGAAAGACCACAGTTATAAAAGAAGTACAGAGAACTACTGCAACTGCATCTCATCCATAAGTTGCTATATGCATGGCTCAGGTGAGGTGAATTTAAATAAAAGGTGATACATTAATAGCAGCCAAGATAATGAACTATGTACTTAGATAGTTCACAAAGTGCATAGAAAAGATAGGAGATACAGACAAATATTGGTTTTGCAGTACCAAATTAGAAACTGTCACACATATTCTTGCAGGTTGTGATACACTTATGGCTGAAGACTGTGTAAATATCAAACATAGAGGTATTTGAGTGACATTGTAAACATGAACCACAAAGCGTTACTGAAAATACAAAGTAATGATCGTGTGGGATCATCCCATGCCAGCAACTAAGAAGGTAGAACTTAATGAACTGGATATTATCATTCAGAAGAGAAAAAGACAGCAATAGAATTGATTACTGAAATTGTTTAACCAAGCGACTGCAGCATCTTATGAAGAGAAAGACATACATTAGTAAACTGTCAAGACCTGCATAAAGAAACTACAGCAATGTGGAATAAAGACCAAGAAACAACTCCCAATTGTACTAGGAATAATTAGGCTAATAAAAAAAGAATCCTCAAACATGTTTAGATATGCAGCTGATAAATGTAACCCCTTATGAAGTGATACAAGAGTCAATTCTGAATACATTGTGGGTTCTGAGAAAATCACTTACCTAATGTCAAAGACACAAAACTGATTTTATGAACTTTAATTATGCCCCAACTTAGGAATGTGGTCTCTTCCCCACCTAGGCATGTAAAATCCTAAGCATTTACAAAAAGCAAGTAAATAATAATAATAGTAATCATAATGATTATAATAATAATAATAATAATAATACAAGGATTGTTAGAAAACAAAGGATAAATAGAACTAATAAACCAGATAATACAATAATTGGAATTATGAAAAGAGCTCCACATGATATAACAGAAATGAGTAGACTACATTACTGTTTAATAACAGTAATAACAGACAATGTATTATCAAAATATATACGCTAGTAAAGAAAAAAATAAATAAAATAAAGATCATCACCATGGAAATGCCAGTTTAGAAACAACTGCTAAATAATTAAGAAAAGAAGTATCATTGGAAGAATACAAAAACGAAAGTCAGTCTAAAATATTTTAGAAAAGTGACTGAGATAAAATAAAAGTACAAAATCTACACATATCATGACTTGATTTGTACCATTTATAACAATAAATTAAAAATCTCTGCACATGCAAAAAAAAAAAAAAAAAAACAACAACAAACAAAAAACTCCAGAGATACATCGATAAACATAAATGATACAAAACAAGCTGTTTTGGACTGACCTAAATACATTGTAGAAGCTACAAGGAAAGAAAACAGCCATAATGGAGACCCCAGTGTGAAAACACAAAATTACTACATTTTGAAAAAAATATCTACAAGGACCCATGTGAATTAATAAGGAAGCTGGATGAATAAAAGAAGAAAGAAGAAGTTCTAACATAGGCGATACAGGTTTATATATAATTACTAGGCTATTGAATTTAAGGGGCTGCTTTAAGCCTAGCCATGTTTTTAAGAAAATCAAACCCTGTAGTTTGCGTCTTTTGAGTTAAAGCACCTTAACCATTATTCCAACACCCAATGATATGGAGTAAAATGAAGTAATTTCCGAGATAAAGATAAAATTAACAAAAGGCTCCAAACTGGGGAAAAAAACAGATGCCTATATTGTACCCAGCTTTTGGTCAAGTGTATGAATATCATTCATTGCACTGTAATTTATCATTGAGTAAAAGCCATTCATACACCCTGAAATCACCGCAGCCTGGCTAACAAGAGGGGAGCTATGCTCATTATTATACTCATTTATATATATATTTATATTTATCATGGCGTTAGAAAAGAAGGGGATAAAATATATATTTATATTTATCATGGCGTTAGAAAAGAAGGGGGATAAAATATCAAATGTCAATGATTGAAGTAAAACTGGTTTCATGAACTTTATGTTGTAACTTAAAAATGGTGTCTATTCCTATCAAGCAATATAAAAACCTAAGTGTATTAAACCAGGCCAGAATGTTTGGGAATAGATGACAGCAGTACAGCGTGGGAAAATGGGAGTAAGGATTATCTCTTGCGAAATACAGCCATAATTGACATTTGCATTAAACAAAATAAGATAGATCTTGGTATGGAGAACTTACGGGAAAAAAAAGCATTTGACAGTATTCTGCACTCATGGATTATAGAATGTTTACAAATGTACAAGCGCCATCACACATAAAGACATTTTATTGTATTTATTATAAAGAAATGGCAAAACACTTTTCGACTGAACCACAAAAAGGCACATTTCTATCAAGGGTATGAGAATCTAGCATGGAATATTTCAGGGTGATTATTTCCACCATTACTATTTTGTCTTATTCTCAGTTCTTTAAGTTGTTTATGTAACAACCTAGGTCATGGATTACATCTGACACCAAGAATATCATCCTGTCAAAATATATTTCATCTACATTTTATAGATGATCTAAAACTGTATAGATCATTAGATAAGCAACCGAACGAACAGCTGCAAGTCATTAAAACCTTCTCAGATGACCCAAAAATGTCATTTGCTCTCGAGAAATGTAGAAATGTGCAAAAGCAACATTTTAAGCAATAAAGTTGAAAAATCAAGAAAATACAAAACTTGGGGAGGAATCTTATATAAAATATTTGGAACACGAGGGAGCATATAAAGATATTGAAATAGATGAAAGGGCAGCAACACAGCATGAATAATGAAATAAAGTGCAGGAATGTTTTAGAAAACAGAAACCAAATACTGAAACCTGCTTTGACATCTAAGAATAAAGTTCAACTATAAATCAACTTGCTCTTCACTTCTATGTTATAGTATTGGGATAATTGACTGGCTCCAAAAAAGAGTTTGACAAGTTTAATAGGAGAACAAGAAAACTGCTGTATGTCCATCAAATGATATATAAGAGGCAGTGTTTGCCAAGATTATGTATTACTCAGGCTGAAGGAATAATGGATTACCTTGAAATTTAGGGTCTATATTATATTGTCACAAGCTGACAATATCAAATCTGATATGGTTGGTACGACAATATCGAAAGCGAAGAATATCGGCCAGGTAAACGGAAATCTCCATAGGGGAGATTTCCAATTACCACAATGTAGTGTGGTCTCGGAGTTGGTATATTTAAGTAGCGGGGGGAAGCAGCCCCCCATGTGGGGGGTGCAGGCGGGCTTGCCCCCCTGCCTATGTCCTTTAGTTTTTTTTTGTTTTTTGTTTTTTTATCCTTGTTAGATATTTTACTGCATCGATCAATTGTGTTCGACATTTATTGCTTCGATGCAGTAAAATTTCGATGAGGTAATATAAACACGAAATTTATTATGCATATAGTTTGGTGATTCTTAAATTGCATTTGTATGTGTTGATATCATTAAATCCAAACAAACTGAAAGCTCTAAAGCATTACGATTAGGTTAGCAGAATCCTTTAGCAAATAATCAGGGATGGAAATCAGACCAGAAGTGGACAAAAATCAAATAGCTGCAGGAAGTGCAAACAAGCAAAAAAAGAAACTGTGAAGACTGTGATCAGGAAACAAGCAGAAATGTAAAAGTGCAGAACTATAGTGCAAAGCACAGAGAGCTACTGGAACAGCTACATCTTGATCAAGAATTGAAACATGAGTGATTCAGGACAGGTGAATTTAAACCAAAAGATGAAAGGTTACTGATGGCAGCTGAAGTTAACAAATTAGATTAGGTGGTTCAAAAAATCTATAAAAAAGATAGAAGATACAGACAATTGTAGATTTTGAGTGCAGACCAGAAACAGCTGTGCAACTTTTAGAGAGTGACAGAGTTATGAGTGAAGGTCTGTAAACTGACAAGACATGATACTATGGCAAGGTTGTTACAATGACTATTTTATAAATATTTCAACATATAGATAGTATTGGAATCAGGAACCACAAAGAATTACTAAAGATGAAGATGCAATCATTGTGTGGGATCATCCCATACTAACAGGTAAAAAAGAAATAAACTATATCTTTTAGTTCAAGAGAAAAAGACAAATGCAGCATTTTTATCAAAATTTACACGCCAGTGACTACAGTGCCTTACAGATTATAAAATAACAAGACATGCAAGCAGAAACTAGAGCTGTGTTGTATAAGGGTAACGTGTAGTCCCAGTTCTAGTAGGAGCAGCTGGATTAATAATAAATAAATAATAGTGACTACAGTGCCTTACAAATTGTAAAATAGCAAGACATACAAGCAGTAACTAGAGCTGTGCTGAATAAGGGTAACTTGTAGTCCCAGTTCTAGTAAGAGCAGCTAGACTATTAATAAATAAATAATAGTGACTGCAGTGCCTTACAGATTGCAAAATAACAAGACATGCAAGCAGAAACGAGAGCTGTGTTTAATAAGGGTAACGTGTAGTCCCAGTTCTAGTAGGAACTGCTAAACTAATTATAAGTAAATAAATAATAGTTTATTATGGTTGCTTTGATATTTTTATTAGTCTTGTTGCTGCTACTAGGGAAGTAAACAGTGTGGGAAGAAATAGCCAGGGAATTGTTATGGCTAGGCTTGTATAGGCCCTAGGGCTGATAGCCTAGTACCAACCTATGAACCTATAGTGACTGCAGTGCCTTACAGATTGCAAAATAACAAGACATGCAAGCAGAAACTAGAGCTGTTTTTTAATAAGGGTAACGTGTAGTCCCAGTTCTAGTAGGAACTGCTAAACTAATTATAAATAAATAAATAATAGTGACTGCAGTGCCTTACAAATTGTAAAATAACAAGACATACAAGCAGAAACTAGAGCTGTGTTGGATAAGGGTAACGTGTAGTCCCAGTTCTAGTAGCAGCAACAAGACTAATAAAAATAGCAAAACAACCATAATCACTTTGGCTTCCTATTGTAATTCCGAGACGTGTAACTGTGGGCCCCAGAATTATGAAAATAAAATTACAAAAATGCAGTAGAACAGAGAATACAAAACATTGCTATTTTCCACTTAAAGTGTTTTTTGCAGGGGGTAAGCCCCCACACCCTTGACTTAAATATATCAAATCCAGGATTGGCGTACCTCAGAGAGAAGGACATTTTCTAAGAAAGAACAATCCCAGATTTGGTATACGCATGTCCCCAGTTTTTCACACGCAGTCTCACTATTGTGGGACTTGCAGTTACAGATCTTGGGGGATCAGACTGTTACCAATCACTACCCTTATCTCAGCCCATTTTTGTTATCTCCGCACCTCTTTTTGGGCCAATCATTTTTGTTTTTTTTATGCACTGCTACTTCTATCTACCATTGTAGACCACTCCTAGCATGACCTAGCCCTGTGTTAGCAGGGTTTAACTGTTCAGAGGATTGTGAACCATCTTTGCTTTTCAAGTTCTGGCACAAGTGCCTACACCAAGAGTAGACAATTATCCCTGGGACCTGTGTTCCAGTTATCTTTGTTTTTAACATGTTTTTCCATGATATATAAAATACAATCTGTAGATCAGCAGTGGTTAAAAAACAAGAGTCTACATCACAAAGTTACTCACCATGGATTGTGTGGATGAATTAGTCTCATCTTTTTCTCCTTTTCTTCCTGACTCACGCTGTCCATTAAGACCCATAAAAATGATCAACGTAACATTATCACAATAGCTTTACCTAGTAACTATTTTATCCTGTGTACTGTGAGACATAGTTAAAATGGTAAGATATGTAAGCAGAAACTGAAGCATTGTTTAGTAAAGACACCCAGAAAGTTCCAATAGTGGTTGAACCACTGGGGCTAAAAAAAATAATTTTCAAGCATTCTTACATATTTACCAGTTTAGTTAGCTCCATATGTTATACAAAAGGAGTTGATTATTTTTTTCTTAAATATTTTTATTGATTTTTTCAAAATGAATATATTTTCCTTAACTTTGTAATATATAACACAATTTACACAGGTCAACAGCAATATAGAATCAACAACTATAACATTAAAACAAACTATTTAGAAGGGTATAAACTATTTACAAGGGTGTTTAGATTTATAAAGATAATATACATTTTTACCTTCAAACTTCGTTTCATGAAATATTACAGTCATCTCTTTCGAGTACCTCACCCAGAGGATCACTGGCCTCAAGCAGATGCCCTATGCAGCTCGACTGAAGAAACTCCAGCTGTACTCAGTTGCATACCACCTACTCATAGGTGATCTCTGCCTGACATACAAGGCCATGTCCAACCCAGAATTAATGGACATGTTCCACCTAAAGAAAACCATATCACCTCGAGCCACATGCTCCAGGGATCTAAACCTCACCACAACAATAAATAGGATGTGCTGGAGGGATAGATTCCTGTCCCAGAGACTTCCCATGCTCTGGAACAAGATTCCAATCTACATTAGGCAGAGCTCCTCACTAACCCTCTTCAAGAGAAACCTTGACGAGTGGATGGGAAACAGAAAGTTTACCCCAGGGATCATTTCAATGGCTCTGCTGGACAGAGGCACAGGGAACTAATCTAAGGTGGCAGCGAAAGCCAACACATTCCGGCTAGGCTTATAAATGCCTTCACCCATTCTACGCATGTCTGTGGAGTCTGCATGTCCTCCCCGCGGTCGAGTGGCATTCGAAAGACATGCGTAGAATGGGCGTGCCTTTCCTGAAGGTCGGGCGTCAAGCTGGCATCTCGGCACCCATAAAAAAAATCTACTGACAGTCATTAGTGGACCGGAGTTCCACTGTGGTGACTCCCAACCAGGAAAAGATATTGTTTTATAGTAGTCCAAAAACTTTTCCTCATGGTATAATTTCATTTTCGTAATTATTTTATAGATGTTTGAAAAGTAGCCTTTTCCATGAACAGCTTGTACTGTTAAGAAGACCATGTGCTCTATAAATTTAGGTACATTTTGTCTGATTGTTAATTGAATTGTCTCTAATCTGTTTAAAATATATTGCATTATATCCCGTATGCTTAGCCATAGATCATTGTCTAAGTCAAATTTGGCTTATTTGTTCCATTGTTAAAACTTTCCCAGAATCTAGTAATCGATGCCGATACATCAGTTCATGCTTCCTAAGAGTCTTGCTTATGCCTATATCAAAAGTTTTATATTATTTTGTGCACATGCAATAGGATATAGCAAGAATGACCAAGCTTTTATGTTGGAATTTCTATTCATTAGGGTTTTAAGGATTTGATTCTTGATACTTTGAAGGTGCTGAGAAGACCAATATTGACAAAGATCAAAGCTTAAAGCAGTTCTAATTTCATGAATTTAAATTGCACCCTCTCTTGTCAAGGTATTGTAAACCCTAAACATTTAGAGAATTAATAAATGCATAGCAGAGTGAGAACAAAAAGGAGAGGAGAAATTGGTTGGAACTAAATCCATCTTCAAGCCTTGGTGGGTACATTTATTTGGTAGAGCTAGTTGTTTAGTAAATCCCCCCATGACAAAACTAATAAACTGTTGTATGAAGTCACAGACAATGGTAAGAATAAAAATGCTCTAGGTGCACTTAACCTTTGATAAAAAAGTGTCCAGCCTCTTAAAGAGAGAATAAATAATAACCTTCCCACTTTATCTATGTCCTTCAAATCCTCCACCACTTTCTAACCAGGTTCTATGTCAATAAATACGCTAGTATTTTTACCACCCACTGTCTTGTCTTTGACTCATCAGCTATGCAATACCTCTCTACCTTTTCTAACTTTAACTATCTGCCTAATGACTAATGTTTCAGATCGCTTACCTCAATTTTATTTAATCCTAACATCTATACTGTAACCCTCCTTACACATGTCTTATAAGTCATATCTAATTTCTGCGTGTCACATGTATTGCACATGAACTGTTTGCATACTAAATGCTTTATACTTGAAATGTAATATGTATAATGTCTCTGCAGAAGAAACCAATGTTTTATCTTTATATAGTATCACTACAGATCAATTATCCATATCCTAATGTCCTAAGAACTATGCAATGTACCCTTACAAAATATTTTTTGTCATGAGCATGTTAAATGTATCTGCTGGAGCTTTTCTCCCTGGTCCTCTACTGAAAATTGGCTTTACCCAGTCAGACTTTCCAGTAAACAATGAAAAATAAACAAGAAAAATAGATTTCTTGTGAGTTTTATACTCAATCTGTATCAGCTATAAGCTCTACAAAAATATCTCCCCAGAAACTTTCATTGAAGAAAGATGTTCAAAGGCTAGTTACAACCATTGAAAAATATCAATAAAACTTAAAATTGCCATTAAGTTGGATTTTGTTGAGGAAAACTGTAATAAACTAACACTCGTTAAAAAAAAAGTTGGCCTGGAAACTGGAACATTTTATTTTATTCTATTTTTTATATATTTTATTTTACATTTGTTAACTGGGAAAGTCCGACTAGCACAGGTCCATTTTCAGCAGAGGCCTGGACAGAAAAGCTCCAGATTATTATATATATATATATAGCAGTAAGTGTTAACAAGCAAAATCAGTGAGTATTCAGTTATAACATCGTAAACAGCACAAGATTATATAGCTTTTTTGGAGGAAGTTACAAAAAATAAGGGCATACAATACATTGAAACAGCAATATCCATTCATAAACATATGTTTCATGGCAATAAACAAGAGATCAGATCTAGCAGAGGAAACAGTCATATCAGCAGTTATGTTAGAAAACATACTGATGACCTGCGTGGAGATATAGAGATCAAACCTGATAGAGGAATTACCAGTAATAGCACATTCATTAGGATACATACTATGATGAACTCTTTATGGTGCTAAAAATCAAATCTAAGTGAGAATCATGATATTAGTACTATTAATGTGATAAAAGTAGGATGCACTCATAGTGTGCGGGTGTTAGGTTATAGATGGAAGTAGCTTGTTAAGTAAGTAGGTAGCCTGGGGAGGCATAGGAACATAACCAGTTATTCATAAAGTGTGATTTGAGGAGTTTTTTTAAATTGTTTAGTGGAGCTATTGGAGGTCAAGTGGGAAGGCAGGGAATTCCAGGCTTTAGAAATAGAGTAACTTAAGAGAGATTTCCCAGCATCATTGTTAGGTTTGATGACATCTTGGTGGTTTTGGGTACTAGATCTTAGAGATCTAGCTGTGGAATAAGGTAGTACTATCTTCTGAAATGCATGGGGTTTTATCAGGGTGGTAGTATAGTTTGTGAGCTAGTAATAATTGATTGAGTTGAAGTATTTGAGGCAGCTCCAGCCAATTAAGTTGTTTCAGAGAAACACAGTAGTGGGCACGATATGAGGACTCAGTAGCAAACCTAGAAATCTTATTGTAACAAGATTCAAGTTTGTTAAGGTCAACTTTGTGAAAGCTGGTTAGTATTGCTGATCCATAGAGGAGGGTAGACAGCAGATGTCTCCTAGCTATAGTAGCTTTGGTGTGTTTAATGAGAAATCATTTGTTCTGATAGAGTAATCCTAGTTTTTTATGGACCTGCTTGATAGTAAGGGCAATATGAATGTCAAATTTTAGGATGTTATCTATCTCAACCCAAGCAGTTTAATGTGGGTGGGTGGTTGGGATGATCAAGGTATTGTTACTGGACATGATGCTAAAGTTATGACTTGGGGGGGAGGATCTACATGGGCTTAAGAGAAGTAATTTTGTTTTCTTTGGGTTGAAAATAAGCTGAGAGTTAGTGAACCAGGTCTTGGCTAGTGAAAAACAGTTTTGGGTTAGGGACTGAAGGTCATCTAATGTGTGGGCTGCACATATAAAGTGGTGTCATCAGCATTTGGAATACTGAGACAATGGGAATGGAGTTGATTGGCAAATAGAAGAGTAACAGACCAAGGATGGATCCTTGCGGGACTCCCATGGATACTGGTAACAGAGAGGATGGCTGGTTCTACCATATTACTGCTTGTTTCCATTGTGATAGGTAGCTTTTAAACCATGAGATTGATGATGGGCTAATGTTCAGGTTAGAAAGTGTATTAAGAAGTCTGTTGTGGCTGACCATATCAAAAGCTTTAGATAGATGTAAAAATATGATAGAAACTAGTTGTCACTTATTTCTGAGGAGGTTCACTGTGTCGGAAAAGGATTTTTAGTGCTGTGGTAGTGCTGTGGAAGGGTCAAAGCCATGCTGATATGTAGATAGGAGATTATTTTTTTAGAAGGAAGTTCATTAGTTGAGTGTGAACAACTCTTTCTAATATTTTTGATAAGGGTGATAGAATTGCAATTGGTCGGTAATTAGTAAGTTCTAAGGAGTTACTTCCTTTCTGTAGCCGTAATATATGGGAAGTTTTCCATATAGTAGGTACTTTGCATTCAGATATAGATCTATTAATGAGAATGGTAACTGGATAAGTTATGGCTTCTCTAGCCAATTGAAGGAATTCAGCTGGTAAATTATCAGCAGCCAGGTTAGTTGGTTTAAGTTTGGATACGAATTTTAAGATGGAATCGGTTGACACTGGGTGCAAACTGAGGTGGGAGGTAATATTATGAGTGTTTGTACTATTTTGTTAGGGTGCTAGTATAGGGCAGCTACTTTTATTCAGGGTTTCTACAAGGGTCTGAACAGTTTCAGTGAAGTATTTATTAAACTGGGTGGGAATGCTATCTTGGTTGTTGGCTATAGCTGGTGTAGGGGTTGCAAATTTACCTGGTTGAAGTATAGAGTGTATTGAAGCCCAGAATTTTTGTGGGTTGTTGGCATGTTTTTCTTGGAGATTTTGGTAGTAGTTCATTTTGTCTAATTTAATGAGTTTCTTGGCTTTATTACATAGTTCTAAGTAGATTTGCTTAGTAGGTTGAGTTTCATTTGTGTGGAACTGTATCCATGCTTTATCACTGGTTTTAAGAATAGTTTTTGTTGCCTTAGTCAGCCAAGGGGCATATTTTGCCTTTATTCTTATAGTTCTGATGGGAGCATGGTGGTTAAGTATTTGTAGGAAGGTAGAGTTAAAGAAGTATACTGCCTCATCAAGGGGTAATTGTGTCAGTGGCTTCCAGTTGCAACATTTTAAATCGGATATAAAATTATTTGATTTAAAGTTATTTTAGTTTCTGACAGTTCTAAAGGTTATCTGATTAAATTGATGAGTTCTGGTTCTAAGTAGGAAGGTAGGTAGATGGTCACTAAGATTACTGGGCAGGCACCCAGCTTGGGATGTGAGGGAGGGATCAGATATAAGAATCCAGTCCAGTATGGATTGTCATTTAGTTGTTTTATCAGTTCTAGTAGTGGATGAGATAAGTTGGGTAAACCCATGGAAGTTAATGTGGGTGGATGGACTGGGTCCAGAGCAGTTGAGCCAGTCTATACTAATGTCTCCTAACAAAATATTTTCTTGGGGAAGTGAACTTGAGATCCATTCTAGTAGGTTTTCCAGACTAGTAGTGTTGTTACCAGGTGGGAAATAGCAGCCTATGATATTTATGTGTTTATTGGGGTTCAGTTTTAGTCTAGTAAAAATAAGTTCTACATTATTGATGTCTGGAAAATGGCCTCCCATGGCACTGGAAAATGCAGAAATAACCTTAGAGTAATGTATGCCCAGAGTATACAAAAGGGAACAGTATGGTAACTTTTTTCACTACATGTTTTCCAAATATTCTCAGTATTCAAGGTTTCCCCTCACAGCACTGAATATGCACAAAGGTCTCTACTAAAACCACCAACCAAATCAATGAGACACACCTAGATCCACCATTGTCAACTTTATTTCCCATTTAACAGACTTCTTAAGCTAAGGGTAACCTTGTCTAACAACCCACCTAAAGTGAGTGGGAACATTATAAGATTTGACCGTGAGTACTTATGTAAAGTTATGGAGAGAAGAAAGGCATGTTGGCCATTGATTAAATCCCTGAAAAAAAACGCCATAATGTTTCATCTGTTCAATCCAAAATGTAAGTGTTTCTTTCAGATGATCGAAAGATTTTAAACACATTAGAAAATGTGATTCCATTTTCAGTCAAAGAATTTTGAATATTATATCACAGCAGAAACAACGGAACTTCTCTAGCCTAAAAAGGTACGCTGAAAAGAATGGTTGAACAATGGCAGTTTCCTCAAAAAAAGACTAAAAATTAATACATCATATAGTGCTGAAACTATCTATATATAGATAGATAGATGTACATAGATTTTATATATATATATATATATATATATATATATATATATATATATATATATATATATATTCACTTCAGAAGACTGAAAGCTCACAATCTCAAATCTCATAAGACTGACACCCAAAATCTTGAAAGCTCAGAAGACTGAAAACTCAAAAGACTGAATCTCAGAATACTGAAAACACACAGGATACAAACACTTACTATATTGCAGTACAACGATATAGAGAAACAAATACAAGACAAATTATATTACTTTCCACCAAGTATAAGTAAGGTGGGCAAGCTCGCCTGCACCTACCATGTGGAGGGCTGCACCCCCCACACCCTGTGCTACTTAAATATATGAACTTTGAGATCGCACTTCACTACACTAACATGAGTTATGTTGTAGTATAGCAACTTAGAAGGGAACATTACTAAGGTTACAACAGGTAGTCATGAAACACGTAATGGTATATTTGCCATTTTGTTCTGTGGAGTGTGATCTCGGAGTTGATATATTTAAGTAGCAGGGGGTGCAGGGAAGCTTGCCCCCCTGGTTATACTTGGTGGAAAGTAATATGGTTTGTCCTGTATTTGTTTCTCTATACCCCTGTACTGGAATATTGTTAAGTGTTTGTATCCTGTGTGCTTTCAGTGTTCTGAGATTCAGTCTTTTGAGTTTTCAGTCTTTTGAAATTTCAGGATTTTGGGTGTCAGTCTTTAGGGATTCCAGTGAATCCATATAATCTCGAAATTTTGAAATATCGAATTTCAAAATCTCGAGACTATATAGCCGAAAGCCCTAAATACCAAAAGACCAGAAGCGCGAAATTCAAAATCCCAATGTTTGGAGATATTGAAGTAGCGTTTTTGGTGTTGCGATTTGTTGATGGATGGGTGGAAGTTCAGGTAAGTATCTATGTCTAAGTATGTTGGTTAGGGGCTTTAGTGTGTGTCAGTGTGTGTTGTGACTGTGATGTATGTGTGTGAGGGACTGTAAAATGTGTGGGTGTAAGTTTCCCTTGTGTGTTTGTTTGTGGAATCTCAGAGTTAGTATATTTAAGTAGGGTGTATGTGGGATGCGCAGGGGGGTGCAGGGGGGCTTGCTTATGTAGTGAACCCATATATATATATATATATATATATATATATATATATATATATATATATATATTTATATATATATATATATATATATATATATATATATATATATATATATATATCTTGTTTCAACATTTTATACTAACAGCTTCTAGTTTTTTAGTTACTGGCGAGTGCCCCATATGTTCTTAAACAGAGTTAAACACTGCCATTTTTTTAACTTCAGAAGAAAAGTTACTTCTGTCCTTCACCTCATTCATGAAGGTCATATTCTGTGAAAAGTAGTTGATTTGCATTTTTAGTGTTTAATTATAGTGTTGTTTGTCCCATATTATATAACAAAGGCAAACAACAATATTTCTAGAACTTACAATTAAACAGGAAAAATAACCCCAAACTTTTCTGGTCTTCCATCAACAATCTTCTGAACCCAGGCACTAAAACCAACCCTCATCCCTTCCCCAACATGTCACCTGACCTCATTGCCTTCAAATTTAGCTCTTACTTCATTGATACTATAGTTATTCTGACAGCTTCCTTTTCCTCCCTTCTTTCTAGCAATCCCAACCAAAATTCTCCATCCTCCTCACATCTTCCTCACAATACCACTTCCCCAATTACACCTACACAAAACTGGAAAAAACACTCTTCTCATACTGAATTTAATCTTTCCCCTATTTCTACTTCATAGGTTCATAGGTTGGTACTAGGCTATTAGCCCTTGGGCCTATACAAGCATAGCCATAATAATTCCCTGGCTATTTCTTCCCACACTATTTACTTCCCTGGACCCCTGTCTAGCAGGGTGACTGACATGATCCCCGGGGTGAATTTCCTTTCTCCCATCCAATCATCAAAGTTCCTTTTGAAAAGGGCCAAAGAGGCACTCTGCTTGACATGTATGGGCAGTCTATTCCGGAGTCTGGGGAGTCTCTGGGTCAGAAACCTATCCCTTCAGCATGTTTTGTTTATTGTGATGACAAGGTTTAGATTCCTGGAGCATGTGGCTCTGAGGGATTGGGATTTCTTTTAGTGTAGCATGTCCAACAGCTCTGGGTTTGACATGGTCTTGTATGTTAAGAGAGATCACCTCGGAGTAGACGATATGCGACAGAGTATAGCTGGAGTTTTTTAAGGCGGTCAGCATTGGGCATCTGCTTTAGGCCTGTGATTCTTTTAATGAGGTATTTCTGCGGCTTTTCCAGTTGTTGCAGATGTCTTGAGAGGTACATAACAAATAGGGTGTTGTATTTTATAATGGGTCTAATGAGGAATGAGTACAGTGGGACAATGACCTCCTTTTTTCTGGATGAAAAGCCCTTAGTGATGAGATGTGACACGTAGAAGGATTTCCTGACTGTTGTGGTGATGTGGTTATTGAAGGTGAGACAACTGTCCACCTGTGTCCCTAAGTCTCTTATCACACTTTCGGTGTTTAGTGTACTGCCACCTATGTGGTAATTCACGGGTACATGTTTTTTTCCCAAAAGAGATAACTATACATTTCTTGGCACTGAGCTTGAGCCCATGGCTCTGGCACCAAACATCTCTTTCTGTAAGGCCCTTTTATAGAATATCCACATCATTTGGGGATTCAATAATGTCTCCCAGTTTGCAGTCATCTGCAAACTTTGTTAGCCAGAGTCCCTTAGTGTTGGCCTGTACTTCAGAGAAGTAGATGCCAAACAAGAGAGGTCCCAGAACTGAACCCTGAGGTACTCCACTTGTCACTTGTCTGGAGCTGGATTTGGAGTCAGCTACATTTACAGTGTGGGTTCTGTCAGTAAGCCAGTTGGCAACCCATCGAGTGACATAGGGATTAATGCCCAGCTTAGTAAGTTTATCTATGATTCCAGAGTGGGGGATGGTCTCAAAGGCCTTGGCGAGGTCCAGATAGACTGTGTGGACTGCCTTACCCTCGTCCACAGCTCTGGAGACTGGTTCGAGAAGAAGTCAATCAGGTTCAGGAGACGAGATCAGCCCTTCATGAACCCAAACTGGGTGGGGTCCAGTGTTTTAAGGTTGCCAATGTCTTTGTTTATAAGTTCCATGATAATACATTCCATGGCTTTGCAGATCAGGCTCATCAGACTGATGAGGCAATAGTTTCCGGGATCCAAGGTGGATCCCCCCTTGTGGAGTAGGATAACTGTAGCTGTGCGCCACTCAGTGGGCACAAAGCCTGAGGTGAGGATATAATTAAACATGACACTTAGGTGAGGTGCCAGTTCATTTTGTAGTTCATGTAGTACACAGCCCAGGATATCATCTGGTCCCATGGATGCTGTATTCTTAGCTTTGAAGAGTGCGTTTTTTACCTGTGTGGCCGTTATTACCGGAATTTTGCAATTTTCCGGTATTGAGATGGGCCATTTAGGGGGTGAGAGGGGGGTGAAGTTGGCACTGAATCGATCTGCCAGGATATTGGTAATATCCTTGGGATTGGTATATTTAATGCCATCCTATGTAAAACAACTCTTGCTAAAGCTAAAACCCTGCTCCAACTCTGATGACAACATTCCTGCCAAATTCCACAAGATTGCTGCAGACACAGTAGCTTATCCAATCAGCATTCTAATCAGCAGATCGATCCAAGAATCTTATGTTCCCTCCTTATGGAAAAAAGCCATTATCCTACCCCTCCATAAAGGAGGCCCTTCCTCTGACATCTCTAACGTTCAGCTTATCGCTCTTCTTCCCCTATATCTAAAATCCTCGAAAAATGTATCCAAAAACAACTAATCAACTACCATCCTCTCCTCAACTCAACATGGATTCCACCGTGGCCACAGTACCACTACTGCTCTCATATCCTTCTTAGATACCATTATCAAAATCTGTGACACCAGCCTTATAACATTGACTCTCTTTCTTGATCTATCAGATGCGTGTGATATCATATCCCATTCTATCCTTCTCTCTCAACTTTTTTCCATTCACTTACCTGGTTTGAAAGCTATCTCTCTAATGGACAACATGCCATCAAATGGCAGCACTCAATCTCTCCCTACCTCCACAACCCTACTGGCATACCTCAAGGTTCAATTCTTGGTCCCCTTCTATTTAACATTTTCATTAACAACTTACAACAAGCTTTACCACACTCCTCTCTAGTCCAATATGCTGATGACTTGACTATAGTCTTTTCTGCACCCGATCCAGTTATCCTCCAAAAATTACCCCAAACAGCTTTCTCTACTGTTGAATCTTGGCTCCACCAAAATCACCTGTCCTTAAAAGCCAAAAAAAAAAAAAAACTTATGCTGTTTACCCTCCCAAAAAATATCTGTGTCAGTATTCAAGACTTTAACATTCTCGCTTTGAATTCTATAAAAAATGAGCTTGTATCTAATCCTAAACACTTAGGGTTTATTATAGACAGCAATTTAAAATATGATCTACATATCCAGTCCGATATCTCTAAGACCCACAGAAAACTTGGCCTCCTCTACAGGTATCATAAATTCCTCTCCCCTCCTACTAAACAAGCCTTTGCCCTCTCTTACCTGCTTCCTTCTCTTACTTACAGTACTCCTTTACTAACCTTCCCTCCTCCCTAAAACTAAAATTAGAATCATGCTGTAACAAAACTGCCAAATTTGCTTCTAACCTTTGCTAATCTACCTATCACTGTATAGCCTTAAGAAATCTCTACTGGCTTGAATTCCCACACTTCCTATTATACCTCCAACTAACTACCTCTCTTACATTAATTTACAAACCACAAGACTTCCCTGCACTCAGCTCCTTATTTGCCCCTTACTCCCCTGCTAGGTCATTATGCTCAGAAAATCAAAACCTGCTACAAGTCCATAAGCCCAACCTTCCAGTTGGTAAACTCCTATACTCCTGGACTATGGCCAGACAGTGGAATAATCTCCCTTCCTCTGTGTGTTCTGAACAACATCCCACCAAATTCAAAACTGCCTTCCAAAATTTCCTTCTTTCCAACTGGATTTGCAACTGTTCTGCCCTGTCTAATGCTATCACCTAACCCTCTCTCCCTTAAACTCGGTCCTAGTATTCTGTAGTAATCTGTATGAATATTTTCTTGTTAAGAATGCAGTGATACCCAAAATCTATGGGCTACCCAAGGTACATAAAGATCAAGTGAACCCACTCATGCAACCAATAGTTTCTGGTTGAGGGTGGGCCACAGAGCCCATGTCAATATATGTAGAAAGTCAGCTCCACCCTGTGGTCAATGGGGTTGGAAGCATTTTGAGGGACACTAAGGATTTTCTTAGTAAGTTGTATGACTGGTCTGCTGTGGAGTATAGAGAAGATGTTCTATTGGTGACCTTGGATATATCCTCCCTCTTTACTTGTATTCCCAATGATGCTGGCATTGACAACATCAGACAGTTTCTAGGTCAAGACCCTGCCTATGACAGCAACAAAGTGTATTTGATTTGCACATTAATAGAGTTTATACTGGGGTACAATGCTTTTGTTTTTGAGGCTAAGTTTTATATAGAAAACACAGGGGTGGCCATGGGCACAGTTTGTGCCAACAGTTATGCCAATATGGTTCTGGCTGAGTGGGAGCTACAATATGTATTCTCTGAATTGGATAATTTTAAGGGGTCCATTTTATATTATGGCTGATATGTGGATGACCTGTTCCTTGTTTGGGGAGATACCTTAGAGACTTTCAGTCAGTTTGTATAGTATTTGAATAGTACCACTAGGTTTCTTCGATTCACTTATGATTGGTCGAATGAGTGCATCTCATTTCTGGATATAATGGTTCCTAAAACTTTGGGAGGCTTGTACACAAGGCAATACGTAAAACCTTGTAAGCCCAATAATGTTGTGCATTCTCAGAGTATGCATCCCAAACATGTGAAGCAAAATGTTCTTAGAGGACAGTTTTTTAGAACAGCTAGGCTGAATACATAGGACAGTGACATGTATGATTCTTTTGAGACTTTAACAAATAACCTGTTGAATAGGGGGCATGATAGCTCAGAAGTCTCTTTTGCACAGAATGATACAATTCTTTTGAGAGATACTCGGACCAGACCTTATTTTGAGGAGCGGGTAGAACAGTCCACCTCTCCTAGTTTGTCACATATTCAACCCACACATATGAGTCTTACATTATTCGAAAGACTCAGGTTCTATCTGTGAGATAGTTAGAAGACATTGGAAGGTTTTAGCCTCAGATGAAAAATGAGAGGGTTGCTAGGTGTCTCCCCTTCCTTCTGCTTTAAGAATTGCCCATCTATTAAGAAGATGCTGTGTTATAAATCTTTGACCAAGCAGAATAGGAACATTGTGAGTGAGAGAATAGGTACATACCCATGTCATCACTGCAATGTATGTAAATACATTAATACTGATGATCAGTTTATACATCCAGACACAAGGCGAGTGTTTAATGTCAGACTTTATGCTGATTGTGGTAACCAAAATCTGGTTTAGTTTGCCTCTTGTGAGGTTTGAAAATGTTTCTATGTTGGCAAAACCAACCTGTCCTTAAGAGGCAGGATCAGAGAACATCTCTATAGTATAAATAGAAGTGATGAGAGGAATGCGTTGTAAAAGCTGCAGGATGCAATCACTGGTTTAAATTCATGGTTCTAAAGATTTATGTGCCAGGACCTAGAGGGGGCGATGTAAGGACACAAACAGAATGTGTTGAAATCAAATGGATGCATATACTCCGAGCTACTGATGGGAAAGGGTTAAATGATGTTATTCCAATTAAGCCAGTAGTGAGGTCACGTGACCTAAGACACTGAATTATAAATGCTGCTTGTTGTATGTGTTTTAGTTGGATCTGATGAAGTACCTAGAAGGTATGAAAGCGCTCATCCTTGTTTTTTAAAGTTTTATTCTGTGTTTATTATCTGTGTTTTATTAAACAGACTTTGTTTTACATCTCTCTGCCTACCAGTTTTCTTCTTTTTTGATACACTTTTGCCTTTTCACTGTTTTCTCTTTTTGTTTTAGATCTATTGAACAAATCCCAAAGAGACCAGATCGTATTTTGTCAGCTCCCCAAGATCAGCAGCATTGGGTGAAAAGAATACCAGTTGATGCCATGGTGGTAGCAGCAGCCATGAGAAAGGAACTTGCCGATGAAACTCCGACTATTCATCCTCCTAAGAAAGAGTCCAGCATGATGGATAGATTTGAGAAGTGTGTATATGCTTCAAGGACCTTCACACTGAGGTTCTTGAATTATATGACACATTTCATGAGACTTCAATGAGATCTGATAAAAGAACTTTCAGATACTCTGACAGGAGCAGTAGCTGAAGGGGTTAAAGAACAGGTGACCTCTCAGTTAGCAACCCTTGATTATGTTTGTAATTTGTCCATGAGCCTCTTTGCACATGCAACTGAAGAGACAATGAGGGCATCAGGCTCAGGGCATAGCCATTAGGCAGCACAGCTGGATGCACTTATGTGAGTTCACAGAGCCTTTAAGTCTTCTTTCATCAATGCCCTTTTTGATGAAACATCTCTTTTTGACCCTGAAGTTTGAGATACCCTGGCTAGATGTCAGAAAGATGGAAAGACCCTGTCTGCCATGGGCATGTTCTTCTCCATTTCTCAATGGCCCTACTCCGGGAACCAGGGAAGTGGAAAGCTATGGTTCTAAAAGTTCCAAGGACCTTTTCAAGACTCAAACAGCAATGACTTCACCCGGAGCAAAGGAGAAAGTTAAAATGGAGGATGCCATGCTCACGGCAGAGGTGGCCCACACAATTAGGATTCCAGGGACTCTTTCTCTGCTAGTTCTTATCAGTGGTCCTGAAAGGAGGCTCGATTGCTGTCCTCTAGAAGTAGTCAGGGGACGATTATCCCTACATCTACCCACCTGGCTCAAGATAACAACTGACAACTGGGTGCAGAAGATCTTCACCAAAAGTTACCATATTCCCTTCTCAAAAAAAAAAAAAAAAAAAAACAAATGAAGAGAACCCCAGATGTTCCACCCAGTCACAGGGATGCAGCAGTCTTAGAAGTTCAAAAACTGCTCAACAAAAGAGTCATCCAAGCAGTCCCACCAGACCAGATAGGAACCTGAGTTTACTCAAGATTCATTTTAGTGCCAAAGAAAACAGGGGACTGGAGACTGGTTCTGGATCCTAGGCAGTTGAACAAATTGGTTAAACAAACCAAAGTCTGGATGGTCATGGGTCAGGCTATATTTCCATTTTTGGAAAAAGATGATTGGATGTGCTCATTAGATTTTCAGGATGCATATTACCATATAAAAATGGACAAACAATCCAGAAAATTCCTGCCCTTCTGGCTGGGAGCCAGTCATTACCAGTTCAGAGCCCTGCCCTTTGGCCTCACCACAGCCACCAGGATATTCACCAAATGCATGGCAGTGGTAGCAGCCCATTTTGGACTGCAGGGATTCCGTGTGTTTCCATATTTAGATGACAAGCTCCTTACAGCTCCCAGCAGGCATCTACTTCTCAAGGCAACACACTACATTGCAAAAAATGTGTTCCAAGTTAGGAATCACTACAAACTCACACCTAGAGCCAACTCAACAATTGGAATTCATAGGAGCTTTGCTAAACATGAGCAGAGGCATAGCAGCTCTTCATTCCTAAAGACTTCAAAGAGTCAGATCGCAAGTCAATCAGATTATCTGCAGCAAAAAGGTGACTGCACATATGTTACTGCAAATGCTAGGATCAATGTCAGCTTCTATTACTCAAGTTCCTCTGACCAGATTCCACATGTGAATTCTTCAGTGGCTCTTGGCAGCCCAATGGTCTTTACTGAATCAGTGTCCCATCCAATATTAATCACCAACTTGTGCAAGACAGACTGCAATTAGTGGCTTCACTCCAACAAAATTATGTCAGGTAGACCCTTTGTTACTCTTCCACCCCCAAGCCATAGTGACCATGGATGCTTCCCAGATGGGGTGGGGGCATTATGTGGGAAAAACAGTCCAAAGCACATGGTCCCAACTAGAGACCAATTTGCACATCGATGTCCTAGAGATGAGTGCAGTACTCTTTGTGTTGCAGGCATTCCAAGATACCTTCCCCTCAGGGACGATTGTGATCCAAACAGACAACATGTCAGTAGTCTGGTACATCAATAAACAAGGGGAACTAGGTTTTACCCTCTTTGTTGAGAAGCACTCAGAGTATGGCAATGAGTGATTTCATCTGACCACTTTCTAGTTGTAATGCATATTCTGGAGAGTTCCAATGTGATTGCAGAAAAATTGAGCATAGCCATCTTAATGCCTCATGAGTGGTCTCTCAATCAGTTAGTGGCAGAAAAGATATTCCTCCTCTGGGTCCAGCCCTGCTGTTATCTCCTTGCATACCCCTGAACAGCAAGTGCAGCAGTTGCTTTGCCCTAATTCCCCCTCCAGGGGAGTTACCGAGAGACACTGTTCTCCACGATTGTCCTCCTGGTCTATTGTATGCCTTTCCTCTGTTTCCTCTCATATCTCAGTTTCTAAAGAAAGCCTACAGGTCAAAGAACAAAATAATTCTCATTACCTTATTCTAGCCTTGTTAGGTTTGGTTTCCCTATTTTTTTGGCCTCATCTAATTCAGAAACCTTGGACACTAGACCAGGATCCAGACTCTTTGTCCTATCCAGATGGACTAATTAATACAAATCTGTCCAATCTCAAGCTCACTGCATGGCTTCTGCAGTTCCAATGATTGCCAGACATTTGACATTTACTTCCCTAGTTCAAAAAATTGTTCTAACCTCCCACAAACCTTCGACTAGAAAATTATATTCCAGTAAGTACCAAAAGTTTTCACATTGGGCTTTGCAGACAAATCTTGATCCCTTTTGAGCACAGATCAATAACATCTTGGAATTCTTAATATTACTTTTTGAAATGCCACTGTGGTGCAGTGGTAGCATTGTTGCCTCACAGCAAGAGGTTCTCCCGTTCGATTCTCGACTGGAGTGCGGGGTGTGCCTTTTGTGTGGAGTCTGCATGTCCTCCCCGTGGTTTGGTAGGCTTTCGAAAGACATGCGTAAATGGGTGTGCCTTCACTGAAGGTTGAACATCGAGCTGGCACCTCGGCATTTGTGAAAATCTACTGCCAATCATTAGCGGACCGGAGTTCCGCTGTGGCGACCCCTAACCGGGAAAAGCCGAAAGACAACAACAACTTTTTGAAGCAGGAACTTCTGCTTCGACCATATGAGTGCATCTAGCTGCAATTTCAAACTTTCATAATGGTCTGAATGACTCACCATTAATATCCCATAAATTCTGCAAAGCCTTTCTAAAATGAACTTTGATGCTCAGACCTCCATATAAAGATGCCTCTGCTCCTTGGGACTTGAGTCTCGTACTTCAGTCAATAATTACTTCCCCTTTTGAACCTGCAGTGACTTGCAATCTGAAGTTTTTATCCTGGAAAACTTTATTGCTGATAGCTATTACTTCTACAAGAAGGATTTCTGAGATTCAGGCATTATCTTACAAACCTCCATACCTTAATTTTCATAAAGACATGGTGTCCTTAAGAACAAATCTTTCTATTCTACCTAAGGTAGTGTCACAAGTGAATATTAATCAGACAATTCAACTCCCAGTCTTCTACCCCAATTTTTTTAACAAGGGTGAATATTCTCTTCATTTACTAGATGTACATACTCAGTTGCATTCTACCTTCACAGAAGAAAGGAAATCAGAGAAATGGACCAGTTGTTTCTTTTCTTTTCTTCTGCTTCTATGGAAACCCTGTTTCTAAAGTTACCTTATCAAAATGGCTTAAAGATTGTGCAAATTTCATTTATTACAAGAAGAAGGTGTTATTACCAAGACCTGTCAAAGCACATTCAATGACAGCAGTAGCCACTTCTGCAGTTTTTCATTCCAGAGCTTCCATTGATGACATTTGTGCAGTGGCTACCTGGACTTCCCCGCATACCTTTATTACTCATTAGAAGCTAGATCTGGTCTCTAGAGGATGAGTGTCTTTTGGTTTGATGGTGCTCAGGAATATTCTTCTGTGAAACCTCCCTGGACTTAGGTAGCTGGGGACTCGGTCCCATGAGTCAAGGATTAAATGAAGATTGACAACATCAGATAAAGAAGTTATGTCTTACCATAGCATTCCATCTGTGTTGTCGATCTTCACTTTATCCTTGACATCCCCACCCTCCTTCCTCCTGCACTTCCGTTTATTGGTGAAATGGAGCTTTCCGAAGGAACTGACTCCTTCCAATTAGGAATACAGATATTGTCTCTGGTCTGTTATTTCCAGTGTGTCACTTTTGTATGCAAACTCAATCTGAGGTAATTCTGCAAGGACCATTATGGGTACGAGCTTAGCTCGAGAGTTTTTGGAGGACACAAGTTGAAATAATGGCCGAGTTGGTTTCAAGATACGGAATGGAACCCACAAGTCAAGGATAAGTAAAGATCAACAACACAGATGGAACGTTATGGTAAGACATGATTTATTTTTATTGTTTTTTTCTTTTCATGTACATAGTAGATGTATTCAAGAATGTCCATGTAAAGCTGATGTTTGTCACCTTTGTTATATAACTGTGGAACTTTTCTTCCTGGTCCTCCAATGAAAATGGGCTTTTAGTTCAGTTGGATTATTCCTAGTAAACAAAGGAAAATAAATACAGGATTCTATTTCTAGTACAAAGTAATAACACTTAGTGTTGGTTTTATATATTCCTGGGTAAGTAGCAGAATTTAGCTATAAAATGGTAAAGCAGTTTAATATTAACAGTATTTATTTATTATATAGCTTTAGTAAACATTGTACATTTCCTTAAAATACTGCTTTTTATAGTACACCAGTCAACTATCTCAAAATGAATTTGAATAGTAAAAATGACTTAATTTTATTGTTTTTCATCAGTAACAGAATCCTGCCTTAAAATCTTATTTAGTCTTTCTTTCAAAGAATTTTATTAAATAATTATTAAAATGAACAAATATTTCCATGAAATTATAACATTTTTTTCTTTAAAGTTAAAAACCAAATTAAAAAAAACCCAACTTTCTAATATATGAACCAATGTAACTAAACTATGTACAAAGACGTTTATCATGCAAAAAAAAAATTCTTAATGTAGCTGTAGGATTAATAAAAATCATCTGTTTACATAAATTAATAAACTATTTTTCTAGAAGTTCATAGATGATATTCCATGAATTATATAATGTAGTATTCCTAGATGATCTAGATTTAATAGTTAACATTTCCAAATTACACGTTTCAAGGAGTATATATTTAAATTCCAAAAATGTAGGTGTTGTACTACATTTTCAATTCTTAGTGATTGTTTTTCTAGCTATAGATAGTATAGACTAAACCAAAGGGTACTTACTCTCTTTTACACAATCAGGAACAGGAGTATTAAATAAAACAAGTGATTTAGATATAAAGAAATTATTAGTAAAAATTGTTTGCAACAAATTATTGACATCATCCCAAAATTTTCTTAAATATATGCAATTATAAAACATATGAGACCAATCAGCATTCAATTCAATATTACATCTCCAACATGTTGTATTCTTTTTAGAAAATATACTTATATTATGAGGAGTGATAAATGATCTATTTAAAAATCTCCATGTGAATAATTTCCATTTTAAAGAAGAAGTAGTCATACTTGCTGATTGTAAAATATTACATTTGTCTTTCTCAGAAGGGGGATTATTATTAATTAAAGAAAAAATATTTCCAATAATTATCTGAATGTGTATCTAAGTCACATTTAATTGCCCTATAAATGTTTGATAACTTGTTATTAGCAGGGGATTTATGCAAAACTGATAAAAATCATATATTGTATTAGCTTGGGAATTATTTTCCTAACTATAGGAGACATAGAATCCAATTTATTTAGTACATATTGTCTAGCTTCTTGAAGCTCTAACCATAAACAAGAATCAAGTTTATACTCTTCTAAGAGTAAACTATTGGATTTTATCTCATTATTTATCATCATTTGGTGCCAAAATGTTAAATGTTTTTGCTGAAATATAGACATTTTTGTATAATCTGAAGAGAAAATAGATCTGTGTGTGTAGGCTATAGGGAAGAGTAAAAAAAGCCAATCCTTATATATATTATATTTAAATATAAAATGTTTAAATGATTTTAAAAGAAAAACTATATACTTAGAGTTAAAACTCAGAGAAGAAAATTCAGAAATATAATCTTTTAACCTCCAAATAAATTAATTATTAATTATATTTAGCTTATAGGAACTGTTTATATCTTTGGTATTTTGTGACAATACCTCTATAAATTCTTTCCACTTAGCAGTATATTCCACATCAATGAGATGAGAGATTGTATTGAATACTGATGAAATTGAATACATTTCTAAATTTGGTAAGGCTATACCCCCATTATTCCAATTATACATATGGTATGTTAATGCAATCCTTGGCTTATTTGGGAACTACAAAAATTTCTGAATCATTGAATTACATTTTTTAATTATTTGGTAAGAAGGAGGTATAGATAAAGATTGAATTATATATAAGATTTTGGGGAGAAGGATCATCTTTATTATTAAAAGTTTATCATCCATAGAAAAGGGTAATTTGTTCCATTTATTTATTAAATATTCTATCTGTAATAGACATTTATTATAATTTATTTGAATGGTATATTTAATATTGTTAGTAATAATTATACCTAAATATGCTATTTGTTGAGACTGAGCTATATATTCATTATATTCATCAGGTATATTGTATTTTTTGAACCTGTTAAAAAAATTTGTGTTTTATTATTATTAAAAGTAAGGCCGGAATTTTTTTGAAAATATTCCATGTTTTTAAAAAGATTTTGTATAGATTCCCTTCTACTCCCAAGAGTAATCAATATGTCATCTGCAAACATTTGTATTATAGATGCTATAGTGGGGCTTAACTTGTATCCTTCAATATTTGTATCATGTCTTATTAAATTTGCCCATGGTTCCATAACTAATGAAAATAAAAGAGGGGATAAAGGACACCCTTGCTTAGTACCTTTTACTATTGGTATATTTTGAGATATGCTAGTGCCAATTTTAACATAAGCTTGGCTACCGTCATATAACAGAGTGATAAGATTGATAAAATTATTGGAGAAATGTAATTCCTTTAATAGAGTGAATAAATATTCCCATGTAACTGAGTTGAAAGCACAATTTATATCTGAACTAACTAGGGTTAAATTTGTTTTAAGATTTTTTCACTGATTCAATTAAAGTTAATATTCTTTTAATGTTATCATATGAAGTTCTCTTCATTATAAACCCCGTTTGATCACTATCAACTAATTTGAGTAAAAGTATTTTAAGCCTTTCTGCATAAATGGACATAAATAATTTGTAATCAGTGTTTAATAGGGAGATGGGTCTATAGGAGGTACACTTAGAGGGATCTTTGTTAGATTTTAAAATAGGAGAAATAAAAGTGTATTTCCAAGAAGGTGGAATTATGTTTTTGTCCTGAACAAGATTAAATACTTTATAAAGCAATTTTAGAGCATTTATAGGTAGTAATTTGTAAATTTCAGGAATGATGCCGTCATTACCTGGTGCTTTATTTTGCTTTAATTTGGTAATGTGAGTTTGAAATTCTTTGAAAGATATTTGTTTATCAATAGAAATCCCTTGTTCCTCTGAAAGTCTTGTTTTAGTGTATTTATTAATAAATGCTTTTATTTCCTCTTTAGAGTTAATTTCAATAGTTGTTTGGTTGATGTTTATAAAAAAACTCTCTAAATTCAGTTACTATATTATGAATTTCCGATACCATTTTTCCTTTTTTAGGGGAGAATATTTCATTAATATGATTAAATCTATTTAATCTTTTCATTTTATTAGCAAGAATTTTTAAGGATTTAGGGTTAGAAGAGAAATTTATAAACTTGAATTTTTGTATATTTATCATAGTTTTATGTTTTAATATTTCTAGATATTTATTTAACATATTTATTTTCTTTTATCTGATATATCTTTATCACCCATATTACTAAGTTTTAAAGTGTCTAATTTACATTGTATATCTTGCAGCTCTTTATCCCAACCTTTCTTTTTTTGTTGTACCAATTCAATATCCTACCATATAGATAAGCTTTTAGGGCATCCCATATGTAAATTTCTGATATATCATTAGTATTGTTAAGTTCTAAAAAATTCTGTACTTCTGTAGAAATTAAATCATTAAAATCTTTTAATTTTGTGATATAAGCTGGGATCCTTTTTATATGAATATTAAAATTTGGATTGACTACCACTTCAAAAATTATAGAATTATGATCTGATAAAGGACATGAAATCACTGCTGATTTGTTTAAGGAATCTGTTAAATTATTAGAAATAAAAACTCTATCTATCCTCAAGTATGAGTTATGTCTATGAGAAAAAAAGGTGTAAAACAAAGAAGTAGTATCTCAAAATAATGTATGTCTTTCAAAAAATAAGTATCTGAAAAGTCTTTTAATAATTTAGATGATGTAGATATTCTTCTCTTCCCATTAGTACTAGAGTCTTTGTAATCTAGAATACAATTGAAATCTCCTGCCAAAATAATGTTCCCTTAAGAGAATATTACAGTTTGATCTAGATGTTGTTTCACTGTGTTTATCCCTATCCCTGGGATCCAATATATGTTAATCAATGTGAACATTTTACTGTTTATTTCTATGGTGACTGCACAAAACATTCCTTTATTATCCTTATATGTGTCTATTATTTTAGGAAAATGCATTATGCTGTTCTATAGGATAGCTACTCCTCTTTTTTTCTTAGTATGTTCAGAACTTACTAAAATCTTATATGTTTTAGATTCAAGTCTGAATATATCCTCTGTTATTAAGTGAGTTTCTTGTAAAAATACTAACTGGGATTTATGTAACTTAAGATATCTAGTTAAATTCCTCCTTTTATTAGGATTATTTAAACCATTAATGTTAACTGATATACCTTTTAGTGTAGTCATTGAAAATTAAATGATGTAAATATAAACATACTGATCTAAGAAATACACAAGAATATATCTAATAGGAATACTATTATGATCATTAGAACAAACATAGTGTAAGAGTATCATATTCTTAAAATTAAGGTTGTTTCCTACTACATAAGATATGAACGTCTGAAAAGTTATTAGAAAATATAACATAAACATGAAACAAAATAACCAACCTGAACTCCTCTGGAGTTTAAAACTCCTAACTCGAATGACATCAGTCACTCGAATCAACCTCCTATCAAAAGCAGCATCCAATCAGCACCTGCCTAAATGTCTATAGTCATAACTATAAAAATAAGGCTTCTCATCAATAACATAAACAATTTTTTTGTATGAACCAATTGTATAGATATAATGTTGCGTCAATTAGTAAATTGATGACAGCTACATCTTAGGAATAAAGTACAGAATTTTCTTACATTAGTTAGTAGGTTATTAAGAACTACTATGATCTATTAGTTCACTCTTCTGTTTTAAAGTAATCACATTTGATAAGAACCTTAAAAAGAGACTATGGCATTATTTTATTACCGAAATATGGCTAATAAAGGCTGAAGTGTGATATATAGTACTGCCATAGGTGATCAGCTAACTGGGACATAGTTGTAAATGAATCACCTAAGGGCCTTCAATAACCACTAACATTGGCAGCTAATAAATAAGATGCTAATAAAAGCGATTTTACTAACAATCAGCTAACATACTGATTGTTCTGAAAGAAATGAACACTGCATTTCTTTGCCAGAAACCAAATATAGTGATTACTCATCAAGAAGTAAAATCAACAACATCCTGCTAGTTTTCTTATAACCAAACACCCCGGTGCAGTCTCTCATAGAAGAGTGACTAAAAAACCTTAAAAGTCTGATCTTCCATTCATTGCATTAATTTGAGTTACCTCAAAGGGTCCATCACCATACTGAAAACTAGTGAAAAGGTCATATTAGTTCAAAGAAGCAAGGTGCTTAAATAGCTCCTGTATACTATATAAAAGCCTTATTTAAATATAATGAGCTTTTTTATTATTCAATTATAGCTTATACTATCTTTGAATTTTGAAAAGGTATTTCATTAACAAAACAGATGAAAATTTCACATTTTCTAATGATAAACAGATCTAACTATTTTTAATGCACCTGTCCTTGCAATATTATTGCTGCCTATGTGGTACATCCCTATCAGCCTGTTACACAAATGCATTCATAAAATAACTGAGATAACCTATTATATACATCTATACATTTAACATTTTGATAAATGCTTCATGAATATTTTCTCAGCAAGTCAATAGTTATAAAAAATGTACATGTAACACAAGTATATAAACAGCTTGTAGCGTTATTAAATCTTCCAAAAATGCACACATCACAACTAGTATTTCTCATCAAGATATCGGCACCCTTGTCATACATAAAGCAAATATTTTATTAGAATACTATTCATTTATAAATACATAAGGCTCAAGAATACGTATGATGATCAGAAAAAGTATTTAGGCTACATGCATAGTATAATCCCTATTTATTTAAGGGATTATTGCATATAATGTCTTACAATAAGTTGAAAGTAGTCTGCGGTCTGGGCTGTATTTTCCACAAGCACGGGGGCTTTGAAGGATTCCATCTTGGTTTTGAGGAGTGTGAAATTTTCTTTAGAGAAGTTTTTCACTGTGGTTTTCTGGGCAAGGGGTGGGGTCAGGATGTGAATTTTCAGTGAGATTAGTTTATGGTCTGATCTTACCAGTGAGGGATACACTTCTGGTCTGAAGCATAGAGCCCCCATGTTGGTGATGATCAGGTCCAGTATGTTTTCTCCTCTTGTGGGAGTGGTAACAAGTTGTTCCATAGCATTTGAGTTTATAAATTCTAGGAATCTTTGGTCTAGGGTGTTGGAGCTAGAGTAATGCTCCCAGTCTATGTTTGGGTAGTTGAAGTTGCCCAATATAATGGTGTTTGGAGAAACCTTCATATTTTCCAGTGTTCTCAGGAAGGCCGAGTGGAGTTCCTGGGTTTGGGAGGGTGGTCTGTAGCAGGCTATAAACTGGAAGGCAGTTTTACCTACTGTTAGTTGCACATGGATAGTCCGGTTTCATTTCCCCAAATGAGTGAATCAAGTGCAAATATGTACTTGTTATGATTCATCTTTTGATTTTTTTTTAGGGTCAAATGTTTTCTTTTAAGACTAGGACTGGCCCACTCCATTTCATCTACTTTTTCCAGTATGTTATTAGATTTTATATAAGTTATTGCATTGTCTAGGTCATCAAAAATTTTAAAACCATCTTGATAAAATATTTTCAGTCTTGCAGGAAAAAGCAAATGGGTTTTTATTTCATTGTTTTTTAGTTCTCTGACTAAAGGCAAGAAAATTTTCCTTTTTGATAATACTGAAGAAGAATAGTCATTATCAAAGCGTATAATATTGTCCTTCAGTTTGATTGGGGATTTTGCCCACGCAGTCTTTAGTACCATTTCCTTATCATGAGCTGATAGGAACTTTACAATAACAGATTTAGTATAATTACTCTTGGTGTTTGTAGAAGTCACCTTTGATCTATGGGCTCTTTCAATACCATATGAAAGAGCCTCCGGCAGTTCGAGTACTTCAGGCAACCAGGAAGATAAACATTTTTCCATATTATTTCCCTCTATGTTATCCGGTAAGCCAAAAATTCTCACATTATTCCTACGGGACCTGTTCTCAAGGTCATCAACCTTTGTCTGAAGAAGAGAATTTTGCTTTAACAGGAACTCAACATTATGTCCACTCTCCTGAATTCTGTTATCCATATCACTTAATGCAGTTTCCAGTCCTGAAATCTGCTTCCTCTGTTCCAATAAATCTTCATGTAGAATGTCCATTTGGTGAGAACACTTTTCTTTGAAACTGTCAATTTTTATATCCATTTTGTCTATCTTGACACTTAGTTCCTGAATAGTAGTTAGCACTGACTGTAGTTCTTTTTTTATAGTTGTCTCTTGATGAGAAGATTTAGCGACGCTCATCCTGTTCTTTCACTGTAATACTTCCAAGTGTAACTTTGACAGGAAAACTTAAAATCTACTTGACATTTTTTATATACAACCCTAATATATATTTTAAAGAATTAATTAAAATAAAAAAACTATTATTAGGGAAGTTTATATCAATATTTCCTGTCAATAAAGTTCTGTAAAGGCAGAGCTGATAAGAAAAGCTGCTACTCTGTGCTCATCTTGGCCACGCCCCTCAACTTGTTTAGTCTTTGTACAGAATTTTCTTGTGAGTCATTTGGTATGCCTTAAAGATGCTTACGTTTACACTTTTTAACCTGTTAGTTGACTGGGTGAGCATACTGAATACAAGTGTCCCTTTTCAACAGCTTTAGTCTTCTATGCAAACTGCTGAAAAACCTTCACAGGACTCAGAGACAAACACTGAATATTCACTGCAGGAGGAATTCATTGGTGATTGGTGGGGCAGACTTATCTTCCCTTGGTATTAACTGTGCCTTTTATTAACCAAAGAGCAGCAACTTGTAATTAATATAGAACTTTTTGAGCTTTGTAGGCTGGTCTATTTTGAATTTTCACTAAGAGGGCTTCATAATTGATTCCAGTTCAACCAAGTTTTTTTCCAGTTTTTTGTTATTTGTTTTCTTAAATGTTATTGAAGAGCTACTCAGAAATGCTTTTAGATGTGACATGGACATACTTCTGGTTCAGTTGTCCAACATCTGCTGGTATTATTCAGATATGTAATTGAATAAGACAATATTAGAAGTGATATTATTATATATTAAACAGTAGATTAATTTCATGTTTTGATCTTGCTGATAGCAGGATCACTTTAATGCTGTCTTTATAATCTCGTATTACAATTTTCCCATCGACTGTTCTTTTCCTGGCTTAACTTTTTAGTTGGTCGTAGTCTTTACAAGTCTGAATCTATTTAGTACACCTTTTTAAAGATATATTTTAATTGCATTATACAGGTAACTTATTTAGCCAATCATGCACGCCGCTAAGTCAAATCATCAAATTACACACCATTAGTAGCTTTTTGAAGTGAATTCATTTTTACATCTCTCTCTCTCTCTCTCTCTCTATATATATATATATATATATATATATATATATGTGTATATATATAGACACACAGATTATTAAGCCATTTCTTGGCTTTGATATTTTTGTTTGGTAATTTGTGTTTCTTAAAATGACATAATATTAGAACTTGAAACAACACCTCAGGCCAATGCATAAAGTACAACAAACATCTAGGTATGAGCCAAAAAGATTTTAATAAAACAAATCTGTCAGTAGCACCAAAAACAGCACCCTAGCGCCTCGGCTTCACATAAGCCTTCAAGGAGTACTATTTAGAAACAAGCACAGGTCTTAAATACCCACAGTTGCCATACTTAATCATTAATTAAACAATTACACAATTCACATTCATTATTTAAAAAAATTAATTCTTAAAGAGACATATCATTAAATCAGACAATACATTTCCAACAGCAGTCTGTATTCAGACCCTGTAGAATTAAAGTGCCATATTTTAAAATAAATAATGTTTTTTATGCAATAATTTATTTCTAACTAATTCACTATTCCTCTCTCCTGATATTTGTTCCAGAATAGTGGCTTTTAAGCCAACAGGACTACTATTATTAAAGTGTTTGTAATGTTGTGCCAATGGACTTTCCACTTTTGCCTGTCTAATATCTCTTAAATGTTCAGTTAATCTATTTTTAAACATGCGTTTAGTTTGATCAATATAATACTTTTCACAATTGCATTTTGTAGCATACACTACCCTCTTCGTAGTACACTGATAGTTACCTACTGTTTAAAAATAAATCTGATTTATTTTAGGAAAAGTAGTTACTATGTATTCGCATGCTGTGCAGTTCCCACATGGTTTCACCCCTTTCAAATGAGCTTGTGTTAACAAGTTCTCTTGTGTTTTTTAAACTTAGTATGCACCAGCATATCCTTTAAACTCTTCCCTCTCTGAAATGAAAAAAAAAAATTTTGTTCAAACAGTCCATTCAATTCATGAAATCTAGACAAAAACTTCCAGTAATATTTAATTACTTCTCTGACACTTTCACTCAAAGTATTATAGGTCATAACTACAAAAAAAATTAGCTTTGTCTAAACTCTTAATACTGCCTTGGTTGCTACCATGAGGTGTCCCCCCCATATATCTCGTGTCTGTTGCCGTATTTTATACTTCCTATTTTCTTTAACTATTCTCAATAATTTATCATATTTTCTTTCCACAAACATATTTGTGGTACATAATAATTCTTCCTCAAAACTGTAATCTCTTTTTTAAGACCTGTGCTTGTTTCTAAATAGTACTGCTTGAAGGCTTCTGTGAAGCCGAGGCGCTAGGGTGCTGTTTTTGGTGCTACTGACAGATTTGTTTTATTAAAATCTTTTTGGCTCCTATCTGGACATTTGTTGTACTTTATAATATTAGAACTGTTAGAGAGTAAGTACAGTGGCCTTTACTTAGCTTAAATGATAATGCATTTGGAATTAAATGGGATTGAAAGATCTTTATTTTAAGACTCTGACCTGTGGTATGTTGAAGGCAAGGTTGGGTTTCCTTGTTGGGCTGTACAAAGTAGTTGTGGAAGAGATGGCCATTCAGTTGTTGGCATCAGGAAATTAAAGCAACTATTCATGGATTCTTTTGCAGCTAGTTTGATGTTTGAGTGTGAGATTAATGTTCGGTTTTGACACATAATATAGACATATATGAGTTTTTGGTGGGGATTAACCTTAGATTTGATATAAATAAAATGTTCATGTTAAGGATTTGTTCTCATTCAATATGTTGTAGTTATAAAATATGGCATAGAGCAAGGGTGTAATTAGAACTGCTGGAGGGAAAGTAATGCATTTTCTAATCTCTCATGTAGCACAGACTCAATCATAGGTGTGTAATAGGCTAACCACAAGGGCCTTTTTTAAGCCTGGTCATGCATCCCAAATCTCTGACAAGTTCTGGTACCCTTGATAAGTAAAAGCAGGGGCTTTGGGGAAGAAACATTTAGAAGCAGGGGCATGGGAGCTGAACCTTTTACAGGGTGCTTGTGTCCATTACAGACAGAGGTGCCAAACCAGGGATGAATTTTCTGTTCTCCATTCAGTTGTCCAAGTTACACTTGAATTGGATTGGGGGAACTCTGCTTCATGTGAATAGGGAGCCTGTTCCATAGATAGGGTAGTTTGTGGGATACATAACTATCTTTCCAGCAGATCTTATTTATTATCACAGGCAAGACTTAATTCTTTAGAATGAGTAATTCTGGTGCTGCTTGTTTTATGGATATGCAGGAGGTCCATCAGATTGGTATATGACAATGCTTTGTATGCCTGGCATAGATCTCCCCTCAAAAGCCCGTAGTAGAAAGACTAAATGGATAAGGCATTGAGGTGGTCTGCAAAAGATGTGTTACTTATGCCCTGTATTCTTTTAGTGAGGAACCTCTGTCAACATTCCAGTTGTTGGATATGTCTGGGTAGGTACATACCAAAGGGGGCACCATACTCAATGACAGGTCAGATGCCAAAGACAGTGGAACAATGAGATCCTTGGACCTAGATGCCATGCCTTTGTTTATAAGTTGCACAAGATAAAATGATTTCTTCACTACTGTAAACTAGTGATGGTCAAAGGCTAGATTCCTGTATATGAGTGCCCCAAGTCCCTGACTACTGGGTCTTCTCATAGGGTGTGTTGTCAATATGATAATTTCTAGGGGTATATTACTTCCTGAAGGATATTATTATGCATTTCTTGTCATTTAGTTTTAGCCCATGGCTCTGACACCAGTTATTTGTCTGTGTCAGCCCTCCCTGAAGAACATTTGTGTCGGTGGGAAATTCTATGGCTGCTCCTAATTTGCAATTATCTGCAAATTTAGTCAGTCAGAAGCTATTAACATAGGCCTTGACTTAAGAGAAATAAATTCCAAAAAAGAATGGACCCAGGACTGATCCTTGTGAGACTCTGCTTGTGACTGGCCTCTTTGTAGAGATGAATTCCCCAATTCTAGCTTCCCATATCCTGTCTTTGAGGCATCTGGCTATCCACCAGGTGACATAAGGGTTTGTACCTAACCTCTTGAGTTTGCCAATAATGCTTGAATAGAGTATTGTGTCAAATTCCTTGGCCAGGTCAAGCTAAGTAGTGTGAACAGTTTTGTCATCATCCATTGCTTTGTTGACCTTCTCAAAGAAGTCCACCAGGTTGAGTAGGCATGACTTGCCCATGATGAAACTAGATTGGAATGGGTTGGGTGCAATGTCGGAGGTTTCCTTTGTCATTACTGATCATTTCCATGATAATGCTCTCCATGGCTTTATATATGAGATTAGTGTGAGTTATGAGTCTGTAGTTATAGTATAACTCAGACATTACTTATATTAATGTATTCTCATTTTCTGCCATAACAGTATAGTTAGTAGCTTTAAACCTTTAAATTACTTGCTTTAATAGCTTCCTTTTCTTATTTATAGTTATCTTTTAAATAAAATGATTATTCTCATGTATAAATTAAAAGAACATACTGCATATCAATATTGATCTCTAGTTATGCATAAATCATTGTGATGAAAGCATTCTGTATCTTATATATTTGAGCTGCAGCTTCAAAATGTGTCACATGACATTTTGTTCTGTAATATAATCATACTAATGCAGATACTTGTCTGTTAGTTATAACAAATAATTTATAACATTACATACCTTTAAATCTTAAGCATCTAAGTGCATTAGAGTGCAGCAGTCATAAAAGCTTTCAAAAACATGTGTGCATGAGTTTTACCTTCTATGCCTTCTAAAATAACTCATTTGCTTACTGTGGCAGATTAAGTCACTTAAAATCATTATAACTTTTATATTATATAAGTTACAACTTAAATAAGTAAGTAATTATAAAAAGGAACTCACATTTAGAAGTCATAAAGTTCGTTTTTCATCACAATATCGCATTGACAGCAGTTCCACTTCCTGAAACAGTTTACTTCATGAATCTGCGGTGTCAGTGTGAAATCAGGGGTCAAAGTTCAAAGTGACTGCTTTCAGCTTCACTGCGTGTTTTCTGGATGTTGAAGCTTTTAAAACGACTTGAGGACACTATTCACGAGGATACCCACATCCCAAATTGTCTCCCATAACATTCTGGCGGGAATTTTGTTAAAAGTATGTGACTAACATTCATTTTATAATACAAATGGATCTCTGTGACAGTAAAACTAAGCCTTCAATTGATTATCATAAACACAACTTATTTTTAAATACCTCATTTCATTTTCTCATTTAGAACTTAATATACACCTATATCAATATTATCAAAAGCATATTACTTTATAAATAAGAGAAAGAGAGAGAGAGAGAGAGAGAGAAAAAAAAGTATCTACAGAGATATTTTACTTGCTGTTTGTTTTAATAAAGTAGAATCTGAAACAAAATACTTCCAGCTGCTTTAGATATGACTAATTGCATTTATATCATGACATATTGTTTGGTGTCATATATTTAAGCACTTTAGTCATGGTATAACTTATAGCAGCAGTATGTAAACAGTATAAATAGTTTTAAAGATATAATAAATTATTTTTCCCCTTAATTCCTTCTTTACGTCCCACTTCCCTCCCTGCACTCCCCCACCATTCTTTAAATGTTTAGTTAAAGAGAATGCCATTATTTAAAACAAGAAAAGAAAAGAAATGTATCAAATTACTAACCTTAGGTCTCTTTTTCATAAAAGAGAAACAAGTTGGTTCATATCAGGTTATATGTTCCTCAGGAAGTTTGATTATTTACAAAACAAAATTCAGCTCTTGTACATAAAAATAACTTAGAACAAATCCTTAAGATATTTGTGGTTTTCTAGTAAAAGTAGCAACTGTAATCAAAGAGTTCAAAGAGATATAAAACAAGTCATTTGTTTTTTAGTCTTTTTTTGTTTCTCTGATGTCTTCCAAGAAGTTCCTGTTGCCATTCTCTTTAGCGAAGGACTTGCCCATTCCATATCCTCTATTTTATCTAATATTTTATTTTTTTTAATATGCAGCAAAGCAGAGTCAAAGTCTTCAAATATTCTAGGGCCATCAGGTAAAAAGATTTTTAGTTTGGAAGGAAATAAAAGATGAGTTTTCATCTGTGCTTTCTTAAGTTCTCTTATTAATGGTAAAAAAACTTTTCTTTTTGATATTACCAAGGAAGAATAGTCATTGTCAAAGCGCACAGTTTCTTCATTAATTTTTATAGGTGCTTTAGCCCAAGCAGATTTTAATACCATCTCCTTGTCATAAGATGATAAAAACCTTACAATAACAGATCTAGGAAACTTTTTATTAATATTAGAGTTAGATAAAGATCTATGGGCTCTTTCAATACCAAAAGAAAATGCTTCTGACAGGTCTAAAGTTTTGGGGAGCCAAGTATTTAAAAAGGATGTAATATTGTTACCTTCTATATTTTCTGGCAGTCCAAAAATCCTAATATTATTGCGTCTGGATCTGTTTTCCAAGTCATCTAGTTTGGATTGTAGGTGTGTGTTCTGTTTCAATAAGAATTCAATGTTCATTTCTTCTTCCTTAATTTTGTTGTCCATATCATTAAGTGTCTCTTCTATACCTGATATCAGAGCTTTCTGATGTTGTAGGTCCTGGTGTAGCAAATCCATTTGTTTTGTGGTTTTTCTCTATAAAGTTATCAATTTTAACATCCAGTCTGTCCATTTTAGTTGTTAGTTGCTGAATAATAAAAATGTAAAAGGTTTTAAAAGATTTCATATTAAAGCTTACATGCTGGCAAACTCAATTGCATTAATATTTGACCTCTGTCTAGTGCAGATGAAAGAGATATTTCCAAAAGATTTCTGACAGGATTTGTTAGATATACATTTCTTTTTAGATATTACTCAAGATACTAATATTCCAAAGCTGTCTGTTAGAAAGAAAATTTATTAGATTAGTTGAATATTGAAGTAATAGTTACTGTGTCAATGTAGTTATGTTTAAGACCTGAAGAAATCTGCTGCTATCCTGTGTTCATCCTTGGCCACGCCTCTACTTTATGTTTTTAGAGTTTTAAAGAAATATAGTACAATTTTCATGTGTTGCAATTTCTGCCCCCCCCCCCACACCAAAGAAACATGCCTTACATTTTTAGAGTTTTAGAGTTTTAAAAAGGAAGATAGGAATAAATTCCCTCTCCCCAACCTGAGAACAAGTCAAACCAAACAAATAGTATAGGTTACAGTATTAGTCAAGCCTATTTTTAATAGTAACTCTCAAGCAACCAGAAACTACAGTTATCTGGTATCTACCAATCCCCATGGGTGCCAGTTAACCAAGAGTTTACTGTACTTCTGTCATAACCCCTATGGTTCCAGAGATTTGAGCATTTGTTTGAAATGTGAGGACATCATTTGATTCTGTCAGAAGGCTTAGGCTCTGCCCATGGAAGTTACAGTGCAAACTTCCTGAGCTCCATTGGAGTGAATGAGTCAAGAACCTTGAATTCATGCTCTCTCACACACCAGTCAGTACATATGACACTGAATGGGTTGTCAGCATGCACACCTCACTTATTACTTCATCCTAACCCACATCACACATACCTACATATGTGAAGGGCTTCAGCAAAAACATACCTAAACACCAGAGACCTCACAAATACAAACACAAGCACACTGCACATAATACTTCCTCTGCAGAACATAATACACATAATAGCTCACGCAGCAGTGTTTCACCTGTCAAGCCCATAAGGCAAAACATAAAACCAAACATATTAGTCATAGGTGACTCCTTCGTGAGACACACAGATGTTCCTCTCACCAGGCTGGATAACGAAAAAGTCACAGTCATCTGTCAGGTGCCAAGATCTGCCATATCATACATGCATTTAAGTCTCAACAACAGGTACTGTTATGACTCTGTCATAGTCCATGTTGGTGTGAATGACTTGAGATGTAACTCTCTGGATTATATAAAGAGAGACATGACTGAGCTCTCAGACTATGTGTCTCAGGCAGGTATGCCCCTAGCTTTAAGCAGTATTTTACCTTCACCTAGGATGATGCCTCAATACAAACAGAAAATGATGGACTTCAATAATTGGCTTTGTTTCTGGTGTCATTCTAAGGGGGTCCAGTATCTGTCAGCCTGGGATGACATGATCGACAGACCTTGATGCTTTGCCAGAGATGGTCTTCATTTATTACCCCTGGGATTTCGGCTACTTGCGAAGGGTTTTACGACCCCCATAGTGCCTTTTTTAAGCAGTGTCACAAGGACAAAATTCCCATTGTAAAAATTCCATCTAAAACAACCTCAAGGTTATGCTGCTAAATGATAGAGAATTTTAACATGAAATTGCACACACTGGAAGCAGTCCTCAGCTTGGAAGATGCAGACATTTTCCAGTCATGGAGACATGGTTCATGGTTGTAGAGAGCACCCCAGCCATACCAGGTTACACCTCTTTCCACACATTCAGACCACAAACTGAAGGCATGAAAACTAAAAGAGGTGGTGTATCAACAGTCATTAAAGATAAGTACAGCTCCAGATTGGTTAATCAGTTTGATTCTCTGGAGATACTTCAGATGCAATTAGCTGTTGGCAAGGCACATATTCAAGTCATTACTAGCTACAGGACCCCCTTCCATGAATCAGGACACCCACTCTGCCTATTTAGATCCACTTTAGTCTATCAAAATACATCCAAACATCATGGTTTTTGGGTGAATGTAATTACCCATCCATTGAATGTGTAAATTACTCATGCTCAAACTCACTTGCCCAAAGGTTCCTCAACATTTTTAACTCCCATGCTCTGGACCAGCTGGTTGACAACCTCGCAAGGGCTGCCAACATCCTGGAGCTGGTGCTTAGCAATATGGGGGACCACTGTAGCACCCCCATTGTAAGGTCTTACCTGGTGAGATCTGACCACAAATCAGTCTCATTCAATGTAACTGTCACACCTGACCCCCCCCCCCCAGCAGCAACTAAACTAAAAACTTCTCTAAAGCAGACTAGAACCTCTTACAGGATGGTATAAATAGCTTCACTGCACCTACCCCCTCAGATGGAACTGGCAACTATGCCAAGTTCTACACCAATGCTTTATATAAGCATCTGTATAACTGCATTGACTCAGCTGTTACCTGATAGCCTGATAGGACCAAAATAAGCTCTTCCAGGAACAGCAAACCTGCCTGGTGGATAACTGCCATCAACAGGCTTTATAATAATGGGAAGAAATTGCTGTCTAAGAGTAAGAGTGAGTGAGCCCTAAACTGGAAACACTTCCTACTCAGCTTAAATAAACAAATAAGACTTATTATGTCATCCAAAGCAAACTACAAATTCAAATTAGCTTCCTCATTTAAGGACAACCATAAAGCATTCTTTAGTTACATCCGGAACCTAAAAGGAAAGGCCCAGATTTGTGCCAAACTGCTAGTTAATGATACCACATATACTGAGCTTGTGGACATAGCTAACCTGTTAGCCGACAGGTTCTGTGAATACTTCACTCTCCTGTACCCGACACACATACCCCATGACATCCCTACCACCATCCCTACCACCTGTCCCCTACCTTGTATCTCTAAAGAGCAGGTCAAAAATGCCCTCTCTAAGGCCAAAAACACAGCATCTATGGGGCCTGATACCATCAGAGGTACATACTACGTTGTCTCCAACAAGAATTAGCAACACCATTGGGTACTCTTTTATATCATAGTCTAAGAACTGGCTTCATCCCAGCTGAATGGAAAATGGCCACCATTATTCCCTTGTTTCCAATGACCCCAGGAACTATAGACCAATTAGCCTGATAACCTTATCTGCAAGGCCATGGAGTGAACCATCATGGACTTTATCAAAAAGATATAGGTAATCTCCAAACACTTGACCCTACTCAGTTTGGATTTGTCAGAGGGAAATTATGGCTGCTAAACCTGGTGGACTTCTTCGATCACGGTCACCAAGGCTCTGAATGAGGGGAAATCTGTGCATGCAGCCTACCCAGACTTAGCCAAGGCTTTTGACAATATCCCCCACTCAGGCATCATTGTCAAACTCACCAGCTAAGTATCAACCCTTATATCATTAGATGGGTTGCTAACTGGCTCACTGATAGAACCCTTGTAGTCAAAATATGGGAATCTACCTCGAACAGCAGACCCATGGCTTTCCACAGGGATCAGTCCTGGGAATTCTACTGTTCAGAATCTATTTTTCTAAAGTACAAGCAAAAACTAAAGGTCAGTGACTGACAAAGTTTGCTGATGACTGCAAACTGGGAATGGTCATAAAATCTCCAAGTGATGTCAACATCCTACAAGAGGGTCTTATGCAAACAAATAAATGGTGTTATAGTCATGGCCTTAAACTCAATGCAGAAAAATGTATTATCATCCCTTTCAGTAAGAGTGATGTTCTTTCTACCTACCACGTGAGTAGCAACACCGCAAGTATGCATTTAGTGATGAGAGATCTGGGCACACTGGTTGACAGCAACCTTACCTTTTAGAACAGTGTCTCCACAGTGATAAGAAGGGCATTCTGTATTGCTCATATCATAAGTAAGGGCATTTCCTCCAGAAAAAAAAGATGTTATAACCTCCCTGTAGTCTTCCCTTATCAGACCAATAATTGAGTACAACCCCCCTTTTGGTATGTACCTTTCTAAGTACCTGCAATAATTGGAGAGACCACAAAGGTTCCTCACATGGAAAATTCAAGGTCTTCAGCATCTTTTCTATGTGGATCATCTGAAATCACTGTCACTTTATTCTGTTTCATACAAACTACTCAGAGGCAATCTCTCCCTTGCATATAAGCCAGGCTCTGACCCTGCTTTATTGGAAATGCTGCATATGCACAAGTTCATAGGTTCATAGGTAGGTACTAGACTATTGGCCCAAGGGCCTACGTAAGCCTAGCCAACAAGGTTCCCTGGCTTACGCCACCTAAGAAAGTTATTTTCCTGTGCCACTGTCAAGCAGATGCACAGAAGTGATCCCTGGGGTGTATTTCCTATTTCCCATCTACTCATCAAGATTTTTCTTGAAGAGTGCTAATGAAGAACTTTGCTTGACATAGATGGGTAACCTGTTCCAGAGTATGGAAAGTCTCTGGGACAGGAATCTATCCCTCCAGCATGTCCTGTTTATTGTGGTGACAAGGTTTAGGTCCCTAGAGCATGTAGCTTGCAGGGATTGGGATTTATTTAGGTGTAGCATGTCCAGCAGCTCTGGGTTTGACATAGCTTTAAATGTTAGGCAGAGATCACCTCGGAGTAGGCAATATGCTACAGAGTAAAGCTGGATTATTTTGAGGTGGTCAGTGTAGGGCATTTGTTTGAGGCCAGTAATCCTCTTTGTGAGGTACTTCTGTGACCTTTCCAGCTGCTACAGATGTCTTGTGAGTTACATTCCAAAAGGGGCATTGTACTCTATAGTGGGTCTAATGAGTGTTGAGTAGAAGGGAACAATTACCTCTTTTTTCCTGGATGAGAACCCTTTTATGATGAGGTGTGCCACGTAGAAGGACTTCCTGACTATTGTGGCGATGTGACTATCAAAGGAGAGACTACTGTCAACCTGGGTCTCAAGGTCTCTTATCACGCATTCGGTGTTAAGTAGATTGCTGCCTATGTGGTAATTCATGGGTACAGAGTTTTTACCAAAGGGGATGACACTGCACTTTTTGGCATTGAGCTTGAGGCCATGGCTCTGACACCAGGCATCTGTCTCAGCGAGGCCCTTCTGTAGGATGTCCACATCATTTGGGGACTTGACTATGGCTCCTGCGAACTTCATTAGCCAGAGGCCTTCTGTGTTAGCCTGTACTTCAGAGAAGTAGATACCAAACAGGAGAGTTCCCAGGACGGAACCCTGTGGTACTCCACTTGTCACTGCTTTGAGGTCAGATTTGGAGTCTGCAACTTTTACAGTGTGGGTTCTGTCAGTGAGTCAGTTGGCAACCCATCTTTTGATGTAGGGATTTATACCTAGTTTAGTGAGTTTAGCTATAATTCCAGAATGAGGGATGGTGTCTAAAACCTTGGCGAGGTCAAGAAAGGCTGTGTGAACCACCTTACCCTCATCTACGGCTTTGGTGACTGCCTCAAAGAAGTCAATCAGGTACAAAAGGCATGATTTGCCTTTCACAAACCCGAACTGGGTGGAATCCAGAGTTGGAGGTTAATAGGTTGATAGTTCCCGGGATCAGTGGTGGCTCCCCCTTTGTGGAGTGGGATAACTGTTGCTGTGTGCCATTCAGTGGGCACAAAGCCTGATGCGAGGCTATTATTGAACATGGTGCTTAAGTGGGGAGCCAGTTCGTTCTAAAGTCCGTGTAAAATGCAGCTTGGGATGTTGTCTGGTCCCATGGATGCTGTGTTTTTGGCTTTAGAAAGTGCAGTCTTTACCTGTGTAGTTGTGATTACAGGGACTCTGCATTCTTCCTGTATAGATATGGGCCCTTTAGGGGGTGAGAGGGGGGTAAAGTTAGCACTGAACCTATCTGCCAGGATGTTGGCAATATCAGTTGGTTCTGTAATTTTCGTTCCTTTGTGCTGTAACTCAGAGCAGATCTGGGTGTTGCCATCGAGATTCTTGACATAGCTATAGAATGCTTTGTGGTTGTCCTTGGAATTAGTGGCAATTTTGTTTTTGTAGCTAGCTTTGGAGGATCTTATAAGGGATCTCAGCTTCTTAATGAGGCTGACCAGGGAGCTCCTCCACTCATGGGATTTTACTCTCTTTTGCAACAGTTTCTTCCTTCTGTTGTACAGTTTGTTTATGGCAGGGGACCACCAGATTGGCTTCCTTTTTTTGGAGGATAGCGTCTTGGTTCTGTTTGGGATAGCACAATCCATGCACTCGTGTAAGTGCTTATAGAGTGCATTTGTGTAGGATTCAGCAGTTGTAACTGTATTGTCCATTTGCATGGGTGTCATGAAGTTCACGACTTTTGTCTTAAGAAGCATGAAGTTGGCTTTGGAGAAATTTTTTACTGTGGTTTCCTTAATGGGGGGTGGGGGCGGGATGTGGATATCAAGGGTGATTAGCTTATGGTCGGATCGGACCAACGAGGAGTTGACTTCAGGTGTAAAACACCAGTCACTCATGTTGGTAATGACTAGGTCTAGGATATTGTTGCCCCTAGTGGGGGTGTGGATAATTTGATCCAGGGCATTGGAGTTTATGAATTCCAGAAAGCGTTGAGCTAAGGCATTGGTACACAAGTAGTTTTCCCAGTTAATGGTGGGGTAGTTGAAGTTGCCCATTATTAGGGTGATTGGTTGAACCCTAATATTTTCCAGTACATCAAGAAAAGAGAAGTGGGAATCCTGGGGCATGGTGGGGGATCTGTAGCAAGCTACAATTTGGATTGCAGTTTTGCCCAGAGTTAGTTGCACTTGGATAACCTCGGATACATTGTGCTGAGCAACTAGCCTGGAGGTGTGGATATCCTTAATGAATATGGACACACCTCCGCCTTTGGTGTTTCGGTCCAGGTTACATGGCCGAAAAGTGTGGTATGAGTTATAGCCTGGTAGTGCAGGGGTGCTCTCTGGATCCTTTAACCAGGTCTCAGTCACTGCACAGATATCAATGTTCTCCATTTTAAGGAGTGCCTCGAGTGAGTGCATTTTGAGATTTAGACTTCTAGTATTGAGTAGCATTACCCTCAGTTGTTGCTTGCCTGTTCCTGTTATGGTGGTGAGTTTGTTATTTGAACCTTGCCTAAAAAAGGCACTATAGGGGCAGCAAGAGCCTTAGCCAGTATCCAGAATCCCAGGGGCGACAGGTGCAGGCCATCTCTGGAAAAGCATCGTGGTCTGTCGACCATGTCATCATAAGCAGACAGATACTGGATCCCCTTAGAATGACACCAGAAGCTTAGCCAATTGTTGAAGTCAGTCATTTTATCCTTGTACTGTGGTATCATTCTGGGTGATGGCAGAATGCTACTCACTGCTAGGGTCATACCTGCCTGGGCTACAAGATCGGAGAGCTCTTCCATGTTTCTTTTCATGTAGTCCAGGGAGGTACGTCTCAGGTCATTCACACCAACATGGACAATGACAGAGTCATATTTGTACTTGTTGTGGAGTGGCCTGAGTGTGTGGGTTATGTGGCGGATCCTGGCACCCAACAGGCAGCTGACAGTAACCTTTTCCTTGTTTAGCCTGGTGAGTGGGACATCAATGTGCCTGACTATAGAGTCACCTATGACTAGTGTGTTGGGTACGTTGTTTTGCCTTTTTGGCTGTGGTTAAGTGGCACACTGAGTCTGTGGGCTATGTGTCATTTGGGTTGTGTTGTCAAATGACCATGAGTTACTCGCTCTAAAGACCTTAACCTGGTATATGATATGGTATGAGAAGGGTAACTTTGAAGCTGAATTTGTCAGCCAGTAGGTTTGCTATATCTTCTGGTTCAGTGTAGGTGTTGCCAGTAAAATTAACTCTGTACACAATTGTGTACTGTCTTTGTCATAGCTAAAGAATGCCTTCTTGTTGTCTTTGGCCTAGGAGGCCAAATGTACCTCAAATTTAGCTTTTATAGACTTTATTTGTCATCTGAGTTGTTTCTTTAGTTTGATTAGAGTGCTTTTATCCTGCTGGGTACTACACCTAGGGTTACCATAATTGTTTGTATATAAAAGAGGATGAAAAAATATGTGCTGCTACCAGCACATATTGTTTCGACCTGTTAGGGCTGAAGAGCAAAAAAAAAAAAAAAGTCCGTGTTTGGGGATTTTTGATCTGCCCGTATGCCTGTATATGAGCCAATCAAAACCTCGAACAGCGGACCCTCTTCTGTTCAATGCGGAACATCAAGCAGTTCCGCATTGAACAGAGCTCCGTTTTTTGATTGGCTCATATACTGGTATACGAGCCAATCAAAACCTCGCACAGCAGATCCCCTTCTGTTCAATGCGGAACATCAAGCAGTTCCGCATTGAACAGAGCTCCATTTTTTGATTGGCTTGTATACTGGTATACGAGCCAATCAAAAACGTGCACAGCGGACCCCCTTCTGTTCAATGCAGAACATCAAGCAGTTCCTCATTGAACACAGCTCCGTTTTTTGATTGGCTCGTATACCAGTATATGAGCCAATCAAAAAAAAAAAAAAAACAAAGCGGAGGAAAGACTCCAAAATAGGGATGTCTGTTTTTTGAAAATTCTGCGATTTGTCCAGGTTTTAAAACCCAGACAAAATGCAGAATTTTCAAAAAACGCCCGGACAGGAGCCCAAAAAAGAGGATGTGTCTGGGGAAACACGGACGTATGGTAACCTTAACTACACCTAAGTTTGGCATGATTTTCTTGCTTCTGTTATACAGTCTATTCATGTTGCAATTCTGCCAAGGTGGCTTGTTTTTTCTTAGTTCTATACTTCTTCATGGGGGGTACAGCTGCCTCTATACAGCTGCTAACATGCTTGCATAGCATTTTTGTGAACAGTTTAGTGTAGGCAGCAGTGATCTCAGGGTTTATGGGGACTTAATGTTTTGCAGGATTATCTCTTTATAGTAGGAAGTTAGCCTTAGATTAGTTCCTGAATATTCTAGGGTTAGCTGTGGTTCCAGGTTTTATTTTTACTTCAGAGGAGAGCATTTGTGGTCTGACTTTACCAGAGAAGATATTACATTAGTGAATGTACAGCACTCTCCCGTACTAGTGAGGACCAGATCCAGTATGGTTATCCCCCTGCTTGGTGTACTGACAGTCTGGTCCAGGCAGTTTGTGTTTACAAAATACAGGAAGTTCTGCCCCCATACATTTGCTGTCATATATGAGTCCTAGTTAACACTGGGGTGATTAAAGTGGCCCATGAATATGGTATTGGGTTGGATTGTGATTGTTTCCAGTAAGTTTAAGTACATGGTATTGGTTTCCTGTGTCATAGATGCAGACCTATAGCTTGCAAGGAAGTGGTACGGGATTTTGCCTGCAGTGATCTGAACATGAAGAAGCTCAAGTGCCTTGTCCTGTTCGACCAGCCTTCAGGTGTATTTATTTTTGATGTAAATCGAGACACCTCCATCTTTAGTCCCTGTCTGTGTAGTAGCTGGTCTAAATGAGTAGAAGGGATTATAGTCTTCCACTACCTGTGTTCTCTCTGTGGCTATAAACGATGTCTCAGTGACTGCTCAGGCATCAGCTTTCTCTAGGTTGAGGAGGACTTGTAGTGCACGGAGTTTTGTTATACTAGCATTGAGCAGTAACACCTTTAGATTTTTTTTGGTTTTGATTTCTTATGTCAGACGTACTTCAGTTTAGCACTATAGGAGAGGATGATGTTTTAGCTAATATTCAAAAGCATAGACAGGAGAGGTGTAGGCCATCCATCCATACCTCTCAACCTCTTAGGTCAAGAAATCTGGACAAAGCCAAAAATTATGGGGAGACAAGAGGCCCAAAAGTAGGGACACATTTTAAATATTGCTCGTAAACACTTAAAAGGTTCTGTTTTGGCATTAATTTTCTGAAAAATATAAAATCTGAAACTCCAGTGTCTGAATTTATTTAGTGACTTCAGACCTCAGTGATTTGCCAAAAAAATGCAAATTTTATGAGGAACAGACCAAAAATATGAGTCACAAATCTGGACTTTCTATGAAAATCTGGACAGTTGAGAGCTATGCATTTGTCTCCTTCCTTGCTGACAAATAGTGCACACCCTTAGAATGGCACCAGAAACTAAGCCAATTATTTAGGTCTGTTCATATTGTGGCATCATCATTAGAGTAAGTAAAATGCTGCTCAGTGCTACTCATACCAACCAGGGAAACATATTGTGAGAGCTCCGTGATGTCTGTCTTCATATAATCTAAGCAGGTATGTCTCAGGTCATTTTCACCCACATGGACTATGGTTGTGTTATACTGGTACTTGTTGTGCAGTGACCTGAGTGAGTGCATAATGTGGCAGATCCTGGGCCTTGATAAACAATTGACCATGACTTTCTCCTTACTCATTCTGGTGAGAGGGACATCAGTGTGTCTCACCATGGAGTCTCCAATTACAGGAATGTTGGATTGTGTGCTGGCTTGCCTTATGGGGTTAGAAGTAGAGGCTCCATAAGATGTGGCTCCCTGTATTGATGTGGGTGTTGTTTAGAAAGAGTGCATTCAGGGCTACTGAGGGTATTTGTTATGTGTACTTCATCTAGGTGGTCTTTGGGGTTTAGGAAGGTTACATTTATGTGCCTTTAGCATATGTGGGTCTATGTGTCTGCTTTGAAGTGATTGATGCAGCATGTGTACTACTAACAACCTGACTGACATTGAGTGCTTCTATGTGAAAGCTTTGCCTCCAGTGACATTATATAAATACATCTCTCACATGACATATCATTTTTTTTGAGAATTAACCAGTTGTCAGTAAACATGAGGTGATTTCTGCATTGCCTCAGGATGCCCATATCCACCAAGTTGATAATGAAGATAGTGGAAAAGTTCATATCCATGGAAACAGGCCTTTTTTATTGATTATAATGTTCCAGTGAGAATTTAAAGTAATGTCAGGAGTATCTGGTTTGCAACTCTGGGGGGAGTGTTTGATACTGCAAACTAATTGCCCTGTGTGCAACTAGGTATTGGTGAAATTTCAAGGATGCTTTTACAGAAAAAAATGTCAGCTCAAGGTGTCTATGCCTATCCAGGGCACTGCCAAAACACTTGAGGAGAAACTAATAAGTAGACCCTGATGACTTATGGCTGAAGTATTTAGGGAGGTATTCTGAAGTTAGGTTAGACAGCAACAAATCAAACAGTACCTACGGAAAAGAAATAATTAGTTTTGTCAAGAATTATGAAAATAGAGGATTCACCTGATTGGCTACTGCCTGGCTACTACTAGTGCTGGTGTCACCACAGCTTCACGCTGCTGGGATACAATGTTTCTTTTCTCACCAGAAGAAAAACAGTAGCATTAATCCCAAGATGATGCAAGGGTCTGTAGGTTTGTTGTAGCATTTCCATGGTAGATGCCTTGAATCACATCTAGAGCAATTAGGAAGGTCCAACAGGTTCACAGGTTCACAGATTAGTACTAAGCTAACTGCCCTTGCGAGCCATTTTAAGCTTAGCCAATTATCCCTTTGAGACTCCAACCCCACACCTTGTGTTTGTAAAGTGAAAACCTTAACTGTTAGGCCACCCTCCCAACCCCAACACAAACACGTACTGTGAAATCAGAAACAGGAATCAATGCACTCTGCTCCCTCTCTCACCAGGAGCAAAATATAAGCACACATTCCAAGCTGGCATCTATGAAGTAGTTATTAGGCTTTTTGGTGATCAGCATTCTCCAGGAAATAATGTCCCTGTGATCCTTTTCTCTCCAGGAGAAAACAGAAGCACTAATCCCAAGATGATTACTGAGAGGGAGAATGTGGTCGCTCCAATAACTGATAGTCGCGCACTAGATGTTAAAGGTGAGATGGAAATGGGTTCATATCCTAATTGTCGCGCTGTGCACTAAGCAGTAAGGTATGAAGGGGGTAACTTAAGCTTCACCTATGTAAGTGGAGAGCCACTCATTTTAAAAGAGCAAGACTGGAATATAGTAGGATGACCAGTTATTTTAAATACCTAAAGGGAGTGATTTCACAAAATGATAATCTTGTGCTTAGTCACAATAGCCAATGAAAGAGGAGAGGAAGGACATATTTGGTCAAATTAACATAAAGAATAGGCAGCTAAAAGACAGTTGAGTTTAAAACAACACCAGGGTTCGATGATGGGGAAATTTAACTTCTGTGTGACTCACAAGAGACACATCTGTGGTCTATTTCCTTGTTTAAATATGCAATTAAAAGCAGAATACAAGTAAAACAGTGTATAAAGAAAACAAATCACAACATACAAGATAGAAAAGGTCAATGAAGCATACTAAATACAAGAAAGATAACAGAAGAAGGCAATGAAACAATACTAAATACAAGAAAGCAAATAGAAAAAGGCAATGAAGCAATACTAAATACAAGAAAGCAAATAGAAAAAGGCAATGAAGCAATACTAAATGCAAGAAAGCAAATAGAAGAAGGCAATGAAGCAATACAAAATACAAGAAAACAAAAACAAACTAACCTTACCCTCACAGGAGTCTGTGGCAGATTCTGAGAGAGCATTTCCAGTAAATATGTATTGTATAAGAAGATGTCCTCCTATTCACGTGTTGTAGTATTTGTAACATGAGGGAGTCCCCCATCTAGGCGTCCCAAATGTCCATCAAGTATGTAAAAGCCTTTAGCTATTGCAAGGTACTTGAGACATCACAAGAAGGCTGCAGAGTGCATGGCTATAAAGGCGACATCTGCAAGTACCTTCCTCAGAACTTCTTTGCTGCCAAGTCAAAAGCCATCTCACAACATTTGTCTGTTTGCCGAAATGTGCTGATTTTGTCAGATAAGTGCTCCATTGGGGTTTATGATTTGCTTGTTTATTGCTATTGCTGTTTTCAAGGTTTATGTCATCCAAGAAAGAAAAGTGCCATTATGGAAGACAAAACTCAAAGAAGGATAGCCACTATCAGTCTCTCTTTTGCTTAGGGTTGGCCCACAATTACAAATCCTGTTCTATCTGTCAGGTATTCATCCCTAAGATGCCCCATAGCCATCTTTCTGCCTTGGATATTTATTTAGGAGGGCCAGCAGTTAAAGCAATTAGCGCTTGTGATGGAGGATACTCTCAGCCATCCGGTGACCCTCCAAAGAAGAAGGCCAGGAAAATCAGGTCTGAAACTTTGGCTGCACTTCTGGTTTGGGACGTCCCTCCTGAGTCCAATGAAGGTCAAGAGGTCCATGCAGTGGTTAGCTCTACTCCTTCAACAGGTGCCCCTTTGTACACTGCTAAGGATACTGTCTGCAGAGGTCGCACAACTGTCCACACAGGATGGTAAGGGGGAACCACAACTCATTCAGGACACCTCTCATTGTACTGCTCCTACTGCTTCTATAACTCAGGGCCTGACATTTGCCCAGGAAACTAGGCCTTTTTCATCCCTTTCTTCCCAGCCATCAGCTGCCCCTCTGAATAAGAAACATGAAGTGAAACATCTTGCTTCTGCTCAGGATCTTTCTCCTGATTGACAAGCCTTCTTCCAAACCATTCTCAATGCTTTCATGGTCTTGAGACCTGTCTGCTATTGTTGTTTCCCAGAGTACCCCCCTCCAGTTCATACAGGATCAAAGTTGCAGGAGGCTCCTTCTGGATAGGAAAATTCCTCTTCAGATGAATCACTGGCATATTCCACACAAATTGCTTCTCCTCTGGGGTATGCTTTCCCAGAAGAAGAATACAATGGCACAGACTCTCCTGATGAAGACATCTCTTTTGAGGAGACTTTCTCCAGAATGGGAGATTTCTTCAAGTGTGACTGTTCCAGTTTTCAGATGTACAACAGAGATACTATGATCTCTTGAAAACTTATTCTCCTTCCCCTTCTGCTATTCTACCTGTGTTGCCTGTTTTCATGGATGCCTTTCTTTCAGCATCCAATGTACCTGACTCTCACCTCCTGCCCCAAAACAGCCAGACAGGTTTTACAAGGTCCCTGAGGACAGTAAGTTCCTTCTCGGATGCCCTCCTGCTGATCCTGGGATAGTGTCTGTATCAGATCATAGACCCTCTAGACTATTTCCACTTCCTTGCTTCCCTCTGATAAAGACAGCAAGACTATGGAGAGACTGGGAAAAAAGTATATACTTCAGCAACGTTGTCGTTCAGGGCCATCAACTACCAAACACATATGTCTAAGTATGCTTTGGCTTTGCTGACCCAGGCATCCCAGCTAATGTCTGACTTGCCAGATTCTCCCACTAAGGCTCAGCTGACAAAAATGTATGTGCAGTGCAGTTATGGAAATAATGGATAAATGTATTCATTTACAACTGTTACCCTACCTACTTGAAAACAATCTACTAGCACCTTGTCAACATGGCTTTAGACCATTCCATAGCACCACCTCTGCTCTCCTATCCTTCACTAACCACATTAATAGTAATCGTAATAATGATACTCTATCCTCAGCCCTTTTTATCGACCTGTCTAAAGCATTTGACATGGTTAACCACCACCTTTTCTTAGACACACTCAAAAACTTATCAGTGGATGCCCTTACTATACAGTGGTTCCAATCATACCTAAATAATAGGCGACAGGTGGTACTATGGAATAATACTTTATCTTCCCACCTCCCAGTAGCTCTAGGCATCCCTCAAGGATCCATATTGGGTCCTTTACTCTTCTCCATCTTTACAAATGATCTCCAGTCGGTAATTCCACAAGCTGACTGTATCCAATACGCTGACGACTCCACACTGTTATGCTCTGCTACTTCTAAATCAAAACTTCAGTCTCTAACCCAAAAGACCTTTAGCACAGTCAAAAACTGGCTCTTACAAAGGTGTCTTATCTTAAACACAAAAAAACTAAAATGCTACTATTTACCCCCACTCACAGAACCCCCCCACTTAACTTTACTGTTAACTCAAATAATGGAACTATAATATCCCCCGAACCAACCACCAAACTACTCGGGGTACTAATAGATAATCACTTGTCTTTTGAACATCACATTAATAACACCATAAAACAGTAAATAAGAAACTAGGTTCCCTCTACAGAATCAAACCCTTTCTAACTCCTCTAGCCAGGGTCGCCATTGCTCACACACACCTTATCTCTAGCCTCCTGTATGCCTCCCCTATCTATACCAAAATATGCAAAAGTAACCTGAATAACTGTCATCCTGCTACAAAAATATAGCCAGATTCACAGCAGGGTCCTCCTATAGAACTCATTATTGTATCAATTTGAATAAACTCGGATGGCTAGAATTGCCAAATCTAATACTTTTTAATCAACTAACAGTACCCCATAAGATCCTATATCTACCTCAAAATACACCCATGCTCACATCCATAGTCATCCCCTATAACAATCTCAAAACCTTGCGCTCATCTAATAAACTACTTGTACAAATATCTAAATCCAACAATTAAGATGGTGACACCCTGTTCTCTAATACAGTAGGCAAGGCCTGGAACAGCCTTCCAAGTCAGCTAATCTCACTATCCTCTGTTAACCTATTTAAAAGCAAGCTCAAACCCTACCTCAAATCACACTGGATATGCCCCTGTGATAACCCAGACTAACAACCATACCCCTTGCAAGACTCCCATGATTCCTAGCCTCTTTTGAACATTATCTTGTGTTAACTCTCTGATAGCAGTGACCTTGACCATTCTCAGGATTCTTTCCTCTTGTAAATATGTATATACTGTTGAATTTCCAACCGTGTTTATATCACACCTCAACTCTTGTAAGACAAAACACTATTATTGTATCCTCCTATTTGCTTTTGTATACTTTATCCATTCAACACTAGTGTTTATCTTCTGATTTCTTGTGTGACCATAGTATCTACAGCATCTTAGTTATAATTTCCATTATTAATTCATACTACTATTGTATCAAGCTTATTTTTACATCAGGCTTTTGTTCCTACTGGTATACAGAATATAAAATCCTAGTTATGTAATATATCATAAAGTTTTGTAATGTACCAATGTCTACTTGATATATATTTGTTTGTCCTATTTGGTTATTGTATTGTGGAGCTTTTCTCCCTGGGCCTCCACTGAAAATGGACATATATCCAGCTGGACTAGCCCGGTCAACAAATGTAAAATAAATAAAATAAATAAATAAAAATAAATGATGCTGCAGAGCCTCTGTTAGAGCTGTAGCTTCAGGCATAGTCCATAGGAGGTTCTCATAGCTTAGATTACAACCCCTACCTGATGACATCAGAGCTAAACTCATGGAGGCCCCTCTGAACAATTGTACTCTTTTTGGGGTTACTGCTGCTGCGCTCTTTAAATCACTTCAGGAAAAGGGGTAGGACCTCAGGAACGTAAGTACATTTTCATTTCCCCAGTTCCTAAACTCAGCAGAAATTACCCTACCAAACCACAGTTTGTTAGGAAAATGTCTCAGACCCCCCATCCAGACCTAGGAAGGGTTCTCGCAAGCAGCCTTCGGCTTCTGAAAGTCAGGCTGTTTCCAATCCCAAACAGCCCTTTCCAGACAGGCCACATAGTCTCTACATACATGGCCAATCTCAGCAATGTCTGCATATCCCAGTTCATTGCTCATTCCCTTTCCTGTTGGACAAATATCACTTCAGACGAATGAGTTCTGTCTATTGTTCAAAATAAATATTACATGATCTTGAATTCTCTTACTTCCTTCATGGGTATCACCTAGCCATGCAAGACTCAAATTCATCTCTTTCTGCCAGTGTTGCAGGACTTGCTTCTGCAAGGCACCATTCAGCCTGTTCTCACTCACCAGATAGGAAAGGGATTCTACTCAAGGATGTTTCTGGTCCCCAGAAAGGATGGCCCATGGAGATCTATCCTAGACCTCTCCCATCTCAGCCTATTTCTCAAGGTTCTCTCCTTCCACATGCTCTCGCTCCAAACCTTGTTTCCCCATGATGCTGTCCAAACTTTTTTAGTTTCACTGGACATCAAAGAAGCTTACCTTCACATCCCTATTCACCCACTTTTCAGGGAATTTCTGCATTTCTCTGTTGCTTCCTTTCATTTTAAGTTCTCAACCTTGCCCTTTGGGCTGTCCATGGCTCCAAGGGTTTTTACCAAATACTTGACACCTGTTACCGCGTTTTGCAGGCTTCAGGGCATTCAGGTTTTCTCTTATCTGGACAACCTCCTCATTCAGGCAGCTCATCCAGAATCCTTCAGTGAAAACTGACAGAAAACCATCCTCCTCCTTCAAATCTTGGGGTTCACTGTCAATTACAAAAAAAATGTCCTCACTTCTTCTCAGAATCTGGTCTTTTTGTGGTGCATAATCAGAACAGACCTCATGAAGGCTTTTCTGCCCCCTCACAAGATACAGTTCTTGACAGAATACCTCAGGTTCTTCTGACGTTTTTATCTTTGACAGCCAGAGAATTTCTCATACTCCTAGGGTTCATGGCATTCACTATTCCCCTGTTACCCTTAGCCAGGCTTCATATGAGAAAGTTCCAATGGTTCAGCAAATCTCTGTGGTCCCAACATGCTCATCCTTTAGCATTTCCTCTTCCTCTTCGTCCATGCTTGAAGACAGAATTGCAATGGTGGATGCAGCACTTTACTCTGAATCCAGGTCTTCCTCTGCATCCTCCTCTTCCTGTGCAAGAAGTGTGCACAGATGCCTCAGATTTGTGGTGGGGAGCAGCTCTGGTAACCCTGAAGATGCAGGGCCTTTGGTCTCCCATTTCAGAAGAAACACATAAATGTAAAAGAAATGAAGGCCTTTAGCTTGGCACTTCAGGCCTTCCAACCTTCTCTTCATGCAGACCCCCTGAAGTTGTTCATGGACAACACAACAGTCTTTTCATATGTCAACAAACAGGGTGGACAAAGTCTTATCTGCTTTGCAGACTGGCACTTCAAGCTTGAGAGATTGCTTCACAAACAAAAGTCACTCTGCATGCAGCCTACATTCCATCAGCTCAAAATGTTCTGGCAGACACCTTAAGTAGGTCCATGACTCAGTCCTACTAATGGATGCTGCACAAGGATATGTTTCTGCACATTCTCCACCAGTCCGGTACACCTCAAATAGATCTTTTTGCCTACCCTCTGAACAGACAGCTTCCACTATTTTGTGCCAGAGCCCCAGACCCTCTGGTGTGGAAGGTGGATGCCTTTTTTTCTCATGGAAGTGGATGTTTCTGTATGCATTCCTTCCTTCCTCTTATTCAGAAAGTTCTGCTGAAGATTCATTAGAACAAGGCAAAAATCTTGTTGGTGACTGCATTTTGGCCAAGACAGCACTGGTTCCCTCTTCTGCATTTAGCTAAGGGCAGCCATCACAAGTTACCTCACAGGTGGATCTTCTCACACAAGACAGACAAACTCTGATTCTCCCTCACTTAAGTACTCTGAACGTAACTCTTTGGGTGATAGACTTCTAATTCACTTTAGACACTCTTTTTTCTGAGGACGTGCTTCTAGTCTTGCAGGCGGCCAGGAAACCTAATACTCAAAGGTCTTACTTGTTCAGATGGAAGGGTTTCTCCATCTGGTGACAAAAGAAACACATAGATCCACTCAAGGCAGATATTCTTGTAGTGTTTTCTTACTTGTGTGAACTGCTTCACACTGGTTTGGCTTATTCCTCTGTAAAAGCCCATTTGTCTATTTCTGCATGTCTGCCTTTATCTCCACTTTTAGCTTCCAGGCTAGAGGTTAAACTTTTCCTGAAAGGTGTCCTACATATCAGACCACCCAGGAAGCCTGTTCCTCCTCCCTGGGATTTGAATTATGGCTTGGAAAAACTGATCATGGTGCATTTTGAGCCTGTTGCTTCAGCCTCTTTACAACATTTTGCTTGGAAGACTGTTTTGCTGCTGGCTATTAACTCTGCTAGGAGAGTCTCTAAACTTCAGGCTTTGATGGCATCTCCTCCATTTCTCATTTTCCACAAAGATAGAGTTTCTCTGCGTACTAATACTTCTTTCATGCCTAAGGTGGTTAATGAAGTGTCCCTTAACCAGTCCATTAACTTACCTACCTGTTTCTCATCTCCTCAGAATTCTAGTGAGAGAGTGCTTCATACTTTACATGTTCATAGACAGCTCAGATATTATCTGGATAAAACAAAACCCATTAGAAAATCTCAGTAGGCTTTTGTTTCATTTCATCCCAGGCACTGGATAAGCCCGTCTCCAAACCATACCTCTCAACTGTAGAGATTTTTACAGAATATCCAGATTTTTGCCTCATACTTTTGATCTGTTCCTCATAATATTTGTGATTTTTCTGGCAAATCACTGGGATGATCTGAGGATTGAAGTCACTAAATAATGATATACATTTGTGTTTCAGACTGTACATCCTTCAGAAAAATGCATTCTAAGACAAACCCTGTTATTCTAGCAACTTCCTAAGTTTATAGGAGCAATATTTAAAATATTTCCCTATTTTTGGGCCTTTGTCCCCCTATTCTGTCAGGCTTTGTCCAGATTTTTTTGTGCCAAGAGGTTGAGAGGTATGCTCCAAACAGAATATTTCTGTCTGAATTTCCAAAGCCATTTCCTTCTGTTAAATTTTTCATGGAAAGAGGCTTCCTTCCTCTGTGAAGGCTCATTCCACTAGGGCTGTTGCTTCTTCTAGTGCTTTTTTAAGGGTATGGACACTGCTTCCATCCTGGCGGCAGCTACTTGCTCCTCAGTACACACTTTTACCAAACATTATACATACATATACATTGTTGGAAACTTCTGGTGTTCTGCCTGACGTGTGACTGTCAAACAATCTGGAAATATATTGCTGATTGATAAGTATATTTCTTGGAATTTTAACCTTTCAGAGTTCTGCACTGTCTTAATTTTGTCTGACTGAATTATTTTATATATTTTCTGGCATTGTTTTCTGTTCCACATCTGTCCTGAAACTGCATCGTTTTCTATTTCTCATCTGTCCTGAAACTGCTTCCCCCCTATTCCTGTGATGAAGTTTATAAAACTGGTCTATTGTGGCTTAATGGTTAAGGTGTTTGCCTTATAAACACAAGGTGCAGGGTTTGAGTCTCACAAGGGATAATTGGCTAGGCTTAAAATGATTTGCAAGGGCAGTTAGCCTAGTACCAACCTATGAACCTAACAGCTTTTATGTTATCTGATTGCTTCAAGGCTTGCTGATTTAAAAATAGTTTCTGTTTGTAAATTCTTGCATGCACTTTTGGAAACTCCTGGTGTTCTGGCTGTAGTGTGATTCTCAAACAATCTGGAAATATATCGCTGACTGATAAGTATATTTCTTGGCATTTTAACCTTTCAGAGTTCTGCATTGTCTTAATTTTGCCTGACTAAATTATTTTATATATTTTATGGCATTGTTTTCTGTTTCTTATCTGTCCTGAAACTGTTTTTTCCTTCCCCCCACCCTATTCTTGTGGTGGTGTTATAGTTGGTGGCTTTGCAGTTGCCTGCCCCTACTGTAAATTTGATCTGGGGCACCCTTCCCAGTCTGGAGTTCACTCTACTTAATACAGAGAGAACTTCTGAGAAGTCCAACCCACTTAGGTTCTTAATTTTTCTTCTGCTCCTTCTTCCTCTCTCCTTGCACTTTACTACAAAAAAATATTTTGCTTTTGCCTCTTCTTAAAAGTACTCAATTGTATTATTCTGCTGCATTTATTACTGATTAGTAGTAGCCTGATTCAATTGTAACTGTTATTCTAAGCCTTTGGTTTAAGCACTTGGGCTCCAGACTAGTTGTTTTACATTAAGAAGGTTTGTGGTCTACACTGTTGTGGCAGGACAGGTAGCTTACATCCTTCTAAGCTGGGAATTGCTGTATATACACTTTATGGTTTGCCGCTTAGCTAGGGTTAAAGTATTGCCGGCGCCATAAAGTGTGCTCTTCAAATTTCCCCTTAGAACTAGCCACTTTTTTAGTTTTAGCACTAAAATCTGTTTCTTTGAGCTCAGCACTTGTTCAGAACTCATTGTAAGCACTAAATAAGCTAAAAATTACTACAGCACTCAACTTTCCTCACTTGTCTAGAGGAAAACAGTTTTTAATACTTAATAAATAAGCACCTATTCAGGCATGTCTAAGGGCCATCTCCCAGTGTTTTCTCCTGTCTACCTGATGAATCTGAGCATCTTAGGGCAATGCAGCAGTTGCCTCATGTACACAGACAACCCTGTCCTCCTACCACCCAACACTACAACCTGTGAGAGATGCACTTATATAGCCAAACTGGAAGCAAAGCTCTCTTCCCCCAAAACTGGACTAGACAGTCAAGAGGAGAAGGTAAACACTTGCGCCATACCACACTCATCACATAGTCCCTCAAAACCTACACCACCAAAACACACACATAGAAACACGAAACACACACCTACATTCACAGAGGCTCTCAATAAAAATCTGCTCAAGCAACAGAGACCTCCAACGCAGAAATGCAAGCAACCTCCACCCCCCAACACACCCCAAATGATACATACCCACAAACTCAGTGTGCCACTCAACCACAGCCCATAAGGCATAACAACATACCCAACAATCTAGTCATAGGTGACTCTATAGTCAAGCACACTGATGTTCCACTCACCATGCTAAACAAGGAGAAAGTTACTGTCAGCTGCCTGTTGGGTGCCAGGATCCACAACATAATGCACACACTCAGGTCACTCCACAACAACTACAAATATGACTCTGTCATTATCCATGTTGGTTTGAATGACCTGAGATGTACCTCCCTGGACTACATGAAAAGAGACATGGAGGAGCTCTCTGATCTTGTAGCCCAGGCAGGTATGATCCTAGCCCTGAGTAGCATCCTGCCATCACCCAGAATGATACCACAGTACAAGGACAAAATGATTGACTTCAACAACTAGCTAAGCTTCTGGCGTCATTTTAAGGGGATCCAATATCTGTTTGCCTGGGATGACATGACCGGCAGACCATGATGCTTTGCCAGAGATGGCCTGCACCTGTCACCCTTGGGATTCCAGATTCTGGCTAAGGCTCTTGCCACCCCTATAGTGCCTTTTTTAGGCAAGGTTCAAATGACAAATTCCCCACCTTAACAGGTACAAGCAAGCAAAATCTGAGGGTAATGCTATTCAACGCTAGAAGTCTAAACCTCAAAATGCATTCACTCGAGGCACTCCTTAAAATGGAGAACATCAACATCTGTGCAGTGACAGAGATCTGGTTCAAGGCTCCAGAGAGCACCCCTGTATTACCAGGCTATCATTCATACCACACCTTTCTGCCACCTAACCCAGCCCGAAACACAAAAGGCAGAGGTGTGTCCATATTCATTAAAGATATCCACACCTCCAAGCTAGTTGCTCAGCATAATGCATCTCAGATTATCCAAGTGCAACTAACTCTGGGCAAGACCGCAATCCAAATTGTAACTTGCTACAGATCCCCAGCATGCCCCAGGATTCCCACTCTTCATTTCTTGATACACTGGAAAACATTAGGGTACAACTCAACACCCTAATAATGGGTGATTTCAGCTACCCCAGCATTAACTGGGAAAACTACTCATGTACCAACTCTTTTGCTCAACATTTTCTGGAATTCATCAACTTATCCACACCCCCACCAGGGACAGCAATATCCTAAACCTGGTCATTATCAACATGGGTTACCGGTGTTCCACACCAGAGGTCAATTCCTCATTGGTCAGATCAAGCTAATCACCCAAGACATCCACATCCCATCCCACCCCCCATTAGGGAAACCACCATAAAAAATTTCTCCAAAGCCAACTTCACACTTCTTAAGACAGAAGTAGCAAACTTCACTACACCCATGCAGACGGGCAATAGAGGTACGACTGCTGAATCCTACACAAATGCACTTTATAAGCACTTACACAACTGCATGGATCGTGCTATCCCTAATAGAACCAAGATACTATCCTCCAAAAAAGGAAGCCAATCTGGTGGTCCCCTACCATAAACAAACTCTACAACAGAAAAAAGAAATGGTTGCAAAAAAGAGTAAAATCTCATGATTGGAGGAATTCCCTGGTCAGCCTCAGTAAGAAGCTGAGATCCCTCATAAAATCCTCCAAAGCTAGTTATGAAAATAAATTTTCCACTGATTCTAAAGACAACCACAAAGCATTCTATAGCTATGCCAAGAATCTCAATAGCAACACTCAAAGCTGCTCTGAGTTACAGCACAATGGCACCAAATATACAGAACCAACTGATATTGCCAACATCTTGGCAGATAGATTCAGTGCTAACTTTACCCCCCTCTCACCCCCTAAAAGCCCCATCTCTATACCGGAAGAATGCAAAGTTCCTGTAATCACAGCTGCACAGGTAAAAAACACACTCTCCAAAGCCAAGAACACAGCATCCATGGGACCTGACAACATCCCAGGGTGTCTTCTACATGAACTGCAGAATGAACTGGCACCCCACCTAAGCACCATTTTCAATCATAGCCTCACCTCAGGCTTTGTGCCCACTGAATGTCACACAGTGACAGTTATCCCACTCTACAAAGGGGGAGCCAACACGGACCCCGGGAACTACCTCCCCATTAGTCTAACGAGCCTGGTCTGCAAGACCATGGAACATATTATCATGGATCTTATACAAAAAGACATTGGTAATCTCCAAACTCTGGAGCCCACCCAGTTTGGGTTTGTAAAAGGCAGATCATGTCTTCTAAACCTGATAGACTTCTTTGAAGTAGTCACCAAAGCCGTAGATGAGGGTAAGGTGGTTCATGCAGCCTATCTAGATCTCACCAAGGCTTTTGACACCACCTCTCACTCTGGAATTATAGATAAACTCACTAAACTAGGTATAAATTCCTATGTCAAAAGATGGGTTGCCAACTGGCTCACTGACAGAACCCATACTGTGAAAGTAGCAGACTCCAAATCCGGCTTCAGACCAGTGACAAGTGGAGTACCACAGGGTTTAGTCCTGGGTCCTCTCCTGTTTGGTATCTACTTTTCTGAAGTACAGGCTAACACAGAAGGTCTTTGGCTAATGAAGTTCGCAGATGACTGCAAACTAGGAGCCATAATCAAAACTCCTAATGATGTGGACATCCTACAAAAGGGCCTCACTGAGACAGATGCCTGGTGGCAAAGCCATGGCCCCAAGCTCAATGCCAAAAAGTGCATTGTCATCATCTTTGGTAGAAACTCTGTACCCATGAGCTACCACATAGATGGTAGTCTACTTAACACTGAAAGTGTGATAAGAGACCTTGGAACACAGGTGGACAGTAGTTTCTCCTTGGATAATCACATTGCCACAGTAGTCAGGAAATCCTTCTATGTGGCACACCTCATCACAAAAGGTTTCTCATCCTAGAAAAAAGAGTTCATTGTTCCCCTCTATTCTTCACTCATTAGACCCATTATAGAGTACAACGCCCCTTTTGGTATAAGATATCTACAATCAATGGAAAGGCTGCAGAAATACCTCACAAAGAGGATTACTGCCCTCAAACAGATGCCCTATGCAGACCGTCTCAAAAAACTCCAGCTTTACTCCATTGCATATCACCTACTCAGAGATGTTCTCTGCCTAACATATAAAGCTATGTCAAACCCAGAACTGTTGGACATGCTCCACTTAAAGAAATCCCTCCGAGCTACAAACTCTAGGGACCTAAACCTTGTCACTACAATAAGCAGAACATGTTGGAGGGATAAATTTCTGTCCCAGAGACTTCCCATACTCTGGAACAAACTACCTGTCTATATCAAACAAAGCTCCTCATTAGCACTCTTCAAAAAAAATCTTGATGAATGGATGGGAAATAGGAAATTCACCCCGGGGATCACCTCTGTGGCTCTGCTCAACAGGGAAACAGGAAAATAATTTGCTTGGGTGGCGAAAGCCAGGGTACCTTTTTGGCTAGGTTTATATAGGCCCTAAGGCCAGTAGCCTAGTACCTACCTATGAACCTATTACAGGGTGGATGGTATTTCCAGATCTAAATCAGGCTTGGCTAGGGCAATCCTCCAGGAGTTTAAAGAGAGCACCTCTACTCCCTCCTCCCTTTCTATCCCATGAGCTTTAGTACTCTCCCTCATGTTATGAATACTGTAACATGTTTATTGAAGGACATAGAATAGCTGTGTAAAATCTTACCATAACCATAGATGTCCTTCTCTTCCATGTTGCAGTATCTGTCCCTCCCTCCTTTCCCCTTGGTTCATGCTCTTTTATAGAGGATACTTGCCTCTTACCCTTAGACTGGTGTTCTGACTTGGGCATTCAGTTCTGAGGATGGTATGTACGGACGTCATCTTTTTGGCTCACACATTCTGCAGCCTTCATGTAACGTGTCACGTACCTAACGATAGCTAAAGGCTTTTGTATACTTGTTGGACGTTCGGGTCGCCTAGGCAGGGAATTCCCTCATCTTATGAATACTGCAACATGGATGAGAAAGACATCTATGGTTATGGTAAGATTTTACACAACTATTCTTTATTTAATGCAAGAGAAAGAAAACATCTGATTCTGAGCTGCTATTTGTTTTATATACTTATTTGATTTATCACAGGATTAGAACTATTAGCTAAGGCTTCCTTATTAAAAATGTAGGGAAAAAGTAGAGCTTCTTATTACTCTGTTAATATAACTGTATGAGTTGGCACATATTTTTTGTCTAATCACTTCTTGAGCAGGATTTGAAAGGAAAGACTGTTATAAACAGAATCCTAACTTGTACAGTCTAGTATACTTTATTATATCTAGTCTCACCTGCATCAGTAACACACCTGTATGACAGGTATCTTTTTGAGATAAACTCAATAAACAGAAGTTTGACAACAGAAGTAGAAGATCGATCTGTACTTCATAAAGTCTTGTGACATTTTCACCTCAGCCTTTAGAAACTAGTTCATGATATTAGAAAATGATTAGTTTAAATGCGTGGGCGTGGTTTCAGGATCGAAACAATGGAAACAGGTATGGGGTGGCCACCACATTAGCTGTAATTTAAATACAAGAGGGTTTTGTCACTGTTGGTAGTCAGAGGGATGCAAGTTGTCACCAGAGCTCCTAAATCATCCAGCCATGCCTAACATAGCATGTCATGGCCTAAATAACATAGAAATGATGTTTCACTACTATGTGAAAAGACAGGCACTGCAGGAGCTGGTTGAGATATGTCATCCTTATATGCAGGCTGGTGCATTGTGTAAAGTACCATTCACTCTGGACACCAAGGTGTGTGGATTTGAGAATATTAACTATGGGGAGATTTCAGTACCAGTGGAGGGCACAGTGTGTGTATACCAGACATTAGCTATGGGGGACATTTTGGTACCAGTGGAAGGCACAGTGGGTGTATACCAGGCATTTGGTGGAGGGCACAGTGTGTGTATTCCAGGCATTAGCTATGGGGACATTTCAGTACTAGTGGATGGCACAGTGTGTGTATACCAAGCAATAGCTATGGCGACATTTCAGTACCAGTGCTGGGCACAGTGTAATTATACCAGGCATTAGCTATGGGGACATTTCAGTACCAATGGAGGGCACAGTGTGTGTATACCAGACATTAGCTATGGGGACATTTCAGTACCAGTGGAAGGCACAGTGGGTGTATACCAGGCATTTGGTGGAGGGCACAGTGTGTGTATACCAGACATTAGCTATGGGGACATTTCAGTACCAGTGGAAGGTACAGTGGGTGTATACCAGCCATTTGGTGGAGGGCACAGTGGGTTTATAGCAGGCACTTGCTTAAGGATACCTCACCAATTCCTTGATGCTACCCTACAGCATGTGGGGAAGCATATGTTGCTACTACACACATTGTAGATAAAGACAGACAACATATGGGCAGTTTATGACACAACCAGGTTCCCTGGGTTACTGGGAGCTACTGTCTACACCAGCATTTCAGTAAAGGCCACATATGAGCAGCAGAGACAGCAGAATATCAACTTTAAGGGGTTTTACTCCATTAATTACTAGGTGGTCTGCACTGCACAGGATATAATAAACAATGTGTAAGCAGATCACTGAGGCAATGCTGTGACTCCCACATCTGACACATGTGAAACTTAGCAGTTTATGCTGATAATTTTCCACAGGGCATTCTTATTTCTGATGGTAGACTTGTGCTAGAGACATGGCTAATGACAGCACTTAGAAATCCACAGACCATGGTAGAGAAGTTATGTGTTCTGACTGCTAAAGGCCTAATTTTAGTGCCAGGATGTTTCTGGTGGTGCACTGCAGTATGACCCAGTAACATGCAGTAAAGTCTTTGCAGTATGTGCAGTACTGCATAACATGTTGATGTACAAACACTTACAGCAGGGTAGAAATATTTAGGAAGAGGAAATTTGAGACACAGTAGTCATGGAGGCATCTGATGAAAAGCCTGTGGAAGAGTTAACTGCCAAGTAGCTCTCAACCAATCAAAGATAAATCTCAACCGAATCAAAGACAAATCCAGAAATAATTGGGGACAATCAGGAAAACTTTTAAAACATTGATACTGTTCACTTGATACACTGACAGAATAAGGGAATGTGAATTAATATGCATTTTCTGAAATAAAAGGAGCCTATAACTAAATATTGCCATTATTTATCAAGTGTATTTCATCACATTTTCTCCACATGTCACCAATTTTAGTCAGGATTAAGAGGGACAGAGGTAAAATTTGAATGCACATATTGGGGCAGACAGAACAAAATATGAGGAATGTTTTGGTCCACATGGGTGGGACAATAGGAATACAGAAGGAGAAGCCATTCTAGACTTCTGCCTGGCAAATGGCTTGAAAGTAGCCAACACATGGTTCAGAAAGAAAGACAGTCACAAGATCACATACAGGAGTGGCCAACATGCAACTCAGGTAGACTTCCTCTTAGTAAGAAAAGGGCACTGGGGTAGAATCAATGATTGCAAAGTCATCCACGGTGAAACAGTTTACACATAGCATAAACCACCATTTGGCAGAACCAGCTCCAAGCAGTGGTCTCAGAACTCTCTAAGGTCAACAGAGACCAGGTTTAAGACCTGAAAGTTGACTGTAGAGAATGTACAATAGTTCAAGGAATTACTCGGGGCTCGAGCACCCAGAGAAGGGGAGGAAATGGGTGGAGTTGAAGAATGGCAGCACCTCAAAGCAGTATGTGTGAGGGCCACACAGGAGACATGTGGCCGAGCCACGTATGGAAATAAGGTACATAAGGAAAGCTGGTGGTGGAATGCAGAAGTGCAGGAAGTAATCAAAAGAAGGAAGGAGTGCAGGAAGAAGTGGGAGATTGAAAAGACTGACCAAGCTAGGAAGGGATACTGGTTGACTATCAAAGAGACTAAGAAAGGAGTTGCAATAGCAAAGAACAAGGCATCAGAGGCACTCTACCAGCTTCTGGAAAGTGACACAAAGAAACTATATCCAGTTGCAAGGCAAAGCAGAAAGATAAAGAACATAGGCACCCTTTATGCCAACAACAACCTGCTAACCAGTCCACAGGACATCAAAGGCAGATGGAAGGAATACTTCCAGCAGCTTCTGAATGAAGAAAACCCCACAGAAGCTGTACTACCTCAGACACATCCTACGATGAGAGAAGAGAAGCCCACCATAGAAGAAGTAAGAACAGCAGTAAGGAAAATGAAGTCAGGGAAAGCAGCGGCTCAGATGAGGTCATGGCAGACGGGCAGTACTGAGGTATCAAACTTATGTCACATTGCATGAAAGTTCTGGAGAGGGTGATTGATAAAAGGATATGCAGAGTGTGGAAAGTAAGATGGGAGATGATCAGTTTGGATAAAGATCAGGATACAGCACAACTGACCCAATGTTTGCAGTGAGACAGTTGTGCAGAAACTACAGATGAGGAAAGAGTCTAATTGGGCATTACTAGACTTGGAGAAAGTATATGACAGGGTCCCAAGAAAGCTGGTTTGGACAGTCCTTTGGTGGTTCAAACTGCCAAAAACATTGGTAGAATTAGTACATGATATGTACAAGGACCCAGTAACTCAAATATGAACAGTGTTCGGTCTCACAGAGGAGCTACCAGTGGGATTAGGTGTGCATCAGCTAGGAGCCCACTGCTGCTCATAGTGGTGATGGATCACATTAGCAAACAGGTCAAAGGAGACAGAACAACAAAGCTACTGTATGCAGATGATGTGAGATTACAGGAGGACTCTGAGAAAGCACCTTGGCAAAAGATAGGGGAATGGGATGCAAAGTGAAGACACATGGGATGAAACTACAGATAAGGCAGTGGTAATGGCAGCAAAATGGGGAAATCAGAAGAAGCTGAGAATTGAGATAGAAGGTAAGATAGTGGAACAGGTTAACAGCTTCAAGTATCTGGGGTGGTTGAGGAGAAGGGAAGTCTGAATGAAGAGGTCAAAGCTAGAATCAGAGGGGCTGCACCCAGCTGGTATAGAATGTCAGGTGTAGTGTATGATAGAAGAATGCCATAGAAGCTGAAAAATAAGGAGTAAAATTAGTGGCGTGACCAGTGCGACCTTATGGTACAGAAAACTGGGCAGTGAGGGCAGAGCAGATGAGGAAGCTAGAGGTAATGGAAATGAAGTGCCTGAAATGGGTGGAAGGATGTAAACTGTGGAGCAGACAAAGAAATTAGGGCATAAGAATAGAGGCCAAATTAGCTCCAGTTGCATAAAAGATCAAACAGAACAGATTACGGTGGTTCAGACACTTTCAGAAAAGCAGAAGACAATCTGGCGAAGAAGATTTGGGATAGAGGAAGAAGAGAAGAGGAAATGAGGACATTCAGCAAATAGATGGACAGATTGTGTGAGAGACGATTTGTGACAGTCAGGCACGAGTGTTGAAGAAGATAAGAGTGCGGCATTGAATTGGCACAGATGACAACAGTTAACACGACACCCCAACACCATGTAGAAAATGGGAAAAAAGGGGGTTGATGATGAGCTAAAATCTGAGTCAAAACCAGGGACATCCCTGACAATTGGGACAGTTGAGAGGTATGGCAGGAATGACTGTGAGATGGGCATGGATACAGAGCACCATGGCACTGGATAAGAGGTAGCAACTAGTTCCTAACTATGGGCCAGAATATGCATGCCACCCAGGCTATGCTTTACCATTTATGGATTTCCACATTGTGCATCAGATACAGGCTACCCAGGTGATGGGGCAGAGCACAGTCATATGCACGAGGCTACCGTGTTGAATGTCAGTAGTGGGTAGTGTGTATTTGTGTGGCAGGCGTTATTACTGTATGTGTATGAATAATGAACAGGTGATTGGGGGGGGGGGCTGGAGAGACACCAGGAAGGGGATGGTGTTGCCATGATCTTGTGGGTGGTGCAGATGTGTATGCATGTGTGTGTGTGTGTGTGTGTGTGTGTGTGTGTGTGTGTGTGTGTGTGTGTGTGTGTGTGTGTGTGTGTGTAGTTGTGTGTGTTTGTATGCAGGTGTCCATGGACACAGCTCTGGTAGATGATGTAGCACTGTACTGGGGACTGACTCTGGTGAACAGATCTAGGACATCCACAGGAGATGTATCCTCTGACCATGTATGTCACTGTCCACAGAAGTGTACTGTGCTGGGTATCTCACACAGAATGCATAGTGTGCACTATGAGTATGAAGGGTGGACATGTCAGTGACCTCTAAATGTGCACCCTATCAACAAGTATGCCTCAATACCTCACAGTGCTTTCAACACTGGATAGTGGTTTGAAGGTGATGGTGTTACAGGTCCAAGACTGAGCCCCTGGCCTCCAGGCTTCTGCAGGCAGAAATGGACCATCCATGGAAAGATCAGTGACTATGATACATAGGTACACTGATACATCTACAGCATACAGTATCCCTACACTGCATGTCCATAATGGTGCACATCTGGCTCAGACATTCTTGCAAGTGTTCATTCAGACCACATTCTACCCCAAATAATTCAGCAATGGCTGTATTACTATCTGCTTACCCCTGTAAACATACCACTGCACAAACACTGAATAGCAGTCATGCAGACACTTAGCTAAGGAGTGGTCAGTATCCATGGCAAATCTGACCAGTGTCACACCAATCCCTGAGGTCATCATCTCACTCAGTGGAGCTTGTGACAAACAAAGGGTCATTCTGCCAGTGAAGATGAGACAACTCCCTGGGATGATCTGTTGGCCTCTTCCTGTCCCTGGTTGGCATCCTGGGTCTAGAGGTTGGGTTGCATAGACACAGGAGTTGTATCTGTGGAAGAGGGTTGGGATGTGGGCATCACATTGCCTAAATCTACTAATGATACTATGACCTCTGACTGGATTTTGCTGCCATAATTGTTTGCCTTTGACAGTCCCATGAGATTAGGCAGTCTTATATTCATGGTGAAAGAACCAGAAAATACAGCACTTCTGAAAATACCAAAGCATTACACATTCTACGGTTGAACCATTCAAAATTACCTACACCTTAGTGAAAATACTCCTGTGTTCTAGGTACAAGGCTAACTGCCCTAGGGGCCTTTTTAAGCATAGCTATGCTTTCTGAAATGTAACTGACATGATTTGATACCCCAGGATTTATTTTATGGATTGGATATAAGCTTGGATTAAGGATGGTCAAGCGTTTACAGTCTTCCTCTGTTCATAAGAGGCATAGCTGCCAGACTAGAGGTAAATCTGTCATTCCCTGTCCTGTTATTCAAATTTCACTTGAATTTATTTAGAAAGAACTCTACTTCATATGGATAAGGAAGCCTTCTCCAGAGAAGGGGTAGTCTCTGAGACACATACGTGTCCCTCCTGCAGGTTTTATTTATGTTGAAGGTGAGGTCTTAGTCCCTAATTCAGATATTTCTGATGGCCTTAATTTTGTAGGTATGCAGTAGGTCCATCAGATTGAGATCAGAGCATTTGGAGACCAGGCACAGATCAACTCACAGCAGTCTGTAAGAGACTGAGTTCATGGATAGGGCATTGAGGTGGTCCACATAGAACATGTTGTTTACACCCTGTATTCTTTTTGTGAGAAACCTCTGCAGATGCTTCAGTTGTTGCAAATAACTGGTCAAATACATATCAAAGGAGTATTGTACTCAGTGAATGGTCGGATGAAGGCTGCATACAGCAGAACAATAACATCCTTGAATCTAGACATCATACCCTTGCTTATAAGTTGTGTAAAGTAGGATAATTTTCTTGCCACCATAAACATGTGATAGTCAAAAGCTGAGTTACTCTCTACATACATTCCCAAATCCCTGACCACTATGTCTACTCTTAAAGGTATATTTTCAATGTGGTGATTTCCAGGGTGGCCAGCTTTCCAAAGGATACTATTATACATTCCTATACATTTAGTTTTAGACAATGGCTCAAATGTCACTTATTTGCCTATGTCAGTCCTTCTGACTTGGGTGGGCAGAGGCCCTTAACACTGGCCTTGAATTCATAGAAGTAGATGTCAAAAAGGAGAGGCCCAAACACTGAGCCCTGTGGGACTCCACAAGTGACTGGCCTCTTTGCGGACATAGGATCCAAGAAATTAGGATAGGGGAGACTATCTGTGAGCCATTTAGCCATCTATCCCCATTTTGCTGTCCATCATGTGACATATGGCATTATTCCTAATTCAGTGAGTTTATCTAAAATGCTCGAGAGGGGTATTGTATCGAATGCCTTGGCCAGATCAGGGTAGGAAGTGTGCAATGCTTTGCCCTCTTCCATGGCTTTAGTGATCTTCTCAAAGATGTCAGGCAGGTGATTACTTATGACTTTCCTTTGATGAAACCAAACTGAGTTGGTTCAATACCTATAGATTTCTTATGTCATTGTTTACTACTGTGATGTTTCTTTCCATGGTTATGCATATTAGACTAGACAGACTTGGGTCTGTAAATGCCAGGGACCATATATGGCCCACCCTTGTGCAGAGGGTTAAAATTTGTAGTCCTCACTTTGCATGACATGATGCCTGTCTGATAGCTGCAGTTAAATAGCGATTCTAGTGGGCCTGATGTGTCACGTTTCCTGCTATTTAACGGGCAGCATGGGATGTTATTGAGGCCCATCAATCCATTGTTCCTGACCTTAGAGGCTGCATTGAAGACAGTGATAATTGGAGGGCTTATGGTTGAGGGCATTTCCTGAAGGGGAGTAAAACTGGAGAAGAGTCCTATGGAAAAACATAAAAGTACTATGGCTTGTTTTTTCAGCAAGACCTGGTTTTAATCCATTCAGGTACAGCTGATTCCTTTCAACTGTTTAACTTGTTATACAGGGCATTGGTATACACCTCTGCATAGAAGTCCATCTTATCTGTGTTTGAGGGGCCTGTGAACTCAAGTTGCTGCCCTGAGCTCTAGAAACAACAGAATTCCAGGTTACAGAAAGCAAGCCAACAAACCAGGAGCAGATGCCTGTCAGACTTTCTAGCCCAAGAGATAAAAGTGCACGTTCACAACTTTGAAATGGCTACTTAGGTGAGGTAACAGAGTTCTGGCTAGGGAATCATACCCATGTGATTTAACTTATGCATCTGAATGCATGGATCTGTCAGTATGAAAAGAATTACGGTCAACAGAGGTGAGGTCTGGGGTGTGTACATCATAGGCTGACTGGGATGGCCCCTTAGAGGAATAACTAGTAACAGATCAGGTGTGATGGGAGGGGTTAGATCAAAAGAAAGGGAAGCTTACTGGGGCTGTCTCTCCAGGATTTTCCCATTCTACTTAAGCTGAAGATAACAGCTGGCTGAAGAAAGTAAATGCAACAGCAAACTTTAGCTTTGGAGACTCCATGCCAGTTTTTGCTGGGGAACCTGACAACAAACACCTTTGGTATTCATGGGAGGATAATCAAACTGAAGTGTTCTTTGTACAGATCTAGGAAGTCTGCAAAAGGGTTATTGAGCCAAATGGGGTATATTAGTATGTATACTGCACATGGGGAGCTAGGTATATGGCAGGTGTGGCTTTTCGCTTTCTTTTATGTAAGACATTAATAATCTGGGCCATTTAGGTGCTTTAAAGTCTTAGCGAGTAATATAAGTCACAATGCTGTTTGTTACCTATGTGTCTACCAGAAATGAGCAATAGCTTGAAGGAAACAAATCTGTAAATATAATCGGAATTTGTAAAAGGTTTATAGTTTTGCAGATGGAAGCTTGATGAAAGTTAATGGAGCAATAAACATAGTAAATTAAACCACATGTGGGTTTTGGAAACCAGGTACATAAGAAATGGAAGGTAATGGAAAAGGCGCAGAGTAAGGAATGTGCCCACCGGGAACAAAGAGTATCACCTAAGGGAAAGCGGGATACAGTTTGGAAGCTAAACACAGGAAATAATATAATCCAGACTTCATATGGGTTCACCTAGATTAACAGTATTGTTCTGGGATGTAACTGAATATTGTTCTGGAATGTAACTGAATATTGTTCTGGGATGTAAATGGGCTACTTCACACAAAGAAAGTGAAAAAGGTGACAACATTTTTAACCAGAAATGATGTGCATGTTGTAATGTTGCAAGAGATACGTGTGAATGGGAGTGAACATGAGAGGCACACAAAGAGGATGAGGATGGAAGGTAAGTGAGTTTAGGAGACAAAAGAAAGAATGAAAGAGAGAGAGAGAGGGAGCACCATTCTCACTCAAATTACAAGGGATAGCAGCCTTAAGACAGATGTTGAGAATGGGATAGTCATGGGAGACAGATACTGCTGATGGGAATATGACTGAGAAAGCTGATCACAATTGATAGCATATACCTACCATCTGGGTCTAGAAAGAATGGAAGTAGATCAATACTGGGGAACACCAGAGTTTTTCATGTTGTCATGCTCATAATAGCAGATAATTGGAATACAGTATGCTCTTAAGAGGATTTGCAAGGAGGTCCCCATTAGTTGTGTGTTCCCAGGAGGGAGGGGAGATACCTGGGTAGCTACATGAAACTGGTCTTGCAGATGTATTATCTACAGGTGGAGTTAACTGTGACTTCATGCATTTCTCTGCCACTTAACATGTGGGCTAAAACTGAATTAATGTTATCTGACAAAATAACACTTGTTTTTGGTATCATTTCTGATCATACCCCATTGTATGTTGTCATACAACATGAGGAGTCTAGAAGTAGCAAAAAAAAAAAAAAAAAACATCAGCACTTTCCTATGTAATTAAATCTTGACCTAGCCAAGGCATTTGACACAATCCCCCACTCAAGATTATAAAGAAATGCTCACAATTGGGACAATTGGGAATTAGCCCTACACTTCCATATGGGTAGTCAACTGGCTGAATGACTGAGCACATACTGTTAAAGTCGGTGACTTCACCTCTTCACTCAGGTATTATAAAGAAATGCTGACAATTGGGACAATTGGGAATTAACCCTACACTTCCATATGGGTAGTTAACTGGCTGAATGACTTAGAACATACTGTTAAAGTCGGTGACTTCACATCTAGTAGAAGACCAGCCACCAGTGGCATACCACAGGGTTCTATGCTGGGTCCCTTACTGTTCAGAATTTATTTCTCAGAAGTCCAGGCAAACTTGGGCAGCCTGCGGCTGACCAAGTTTGCTGACAATTGCAAATTGGGAGCAATCATTGAGTCCCCCAATGACGTTAATGTACTGCAGACAGGGTTAACACAGACAAATGACTGGCACTAAAGCTAATGCAAAAAATGCATTGTTGTTCCCTTTGGGAAAGCTGACATCCCTGCTAATTAGATTATAGACAGCACCCCCCAAGTGGTAGACCTAGTGGTATGTGATCTGGGTACTCAGGTTGAGAGCAACCTGAACTTTGACCCCCACATATTCACAGTAGTAAGGAAATCCTTCTATGTGGCACATCGTATAAGTACAGGCATCACATCTAGATCTAAGGATGTTATAATTCCATTATACTCGGCCTTCATCAGACCAATAATTGAGAACAATGCTCCCTTTTGCTTGTACCTCACCAGACACCTGCAACAACTGGAGAGACCACAGAAGATGTTCTTCGTGTTTCACTGTTGCAGTCATCACACTTGGGTTATCTGCCTGCAGATAGCCCTCAGTCGGCCTGAATACCACAGACTTAGTATTTCTGCGTCAGTTGCTGTCGCTCCAGGTCTGACATCAGGTCATCAGGGGTATAAAAACAGGCAGCCGATACCATTACATCAGCCTTTCTTGACGAGGAGCCTGAAGCAGAAGCAGTTTGCACGAGTGCCGGTCGGCTGCTACCTGAGTTTTTGTTATTGAATTGAATTATCCTGAAGTCTTCTAAAGCTAAGTACACCATTGGGGATCCTTTTTTCTTGCTATAACTGATGTCAGAAAAAGTTAACAATTGTCTTGCCTGTGGAAAGCAAATACCACACCAAGATTTTCATTCTTACTGCGTCACCTGTTTAGGCCCAGACCACGACGTCCCCTGCTATCGGTTTTGTGCCTTGTTCAACACCCGAATTATTCGTTGTTGGGCCCTTATTGTCACTAAATACTTTCGTTCTTGATCTCTGTATTCCAAAATGGCTTTGGTAAGCCATCCGACTAGCGATCTACCGAAAAAACGTAAGGATAAAGACAGAGACAGACTGCACAGGTCCAAAGCTGCCGACAATGCTTCCGTTAAGCTAGTCACCAGTTTGCCCATACTCAGTGATGCACTTTCGCAGCCCCTGATGCCCACTTCAGTGGATTCGCAAGCCTCTACTGAGACCTGTTCGAAATCCGGTATGCCACGAGACTCTTCTTCGACGGAACCTGTGGATGTCTATACCTTGGATGGGTCCGGAGCTGCTGGCACCGGCTTCTGAGGAAGTTCTTTGCACTACTGATATTCGACACAAACCAACAACTTCTTATGCATCTTCAGTTCTGTCTAAACCTGCCAAGTTTCTAAGGCCAAGAGTACGCGCTACACCTAAGAAAGTGACGACCCAAAAGTATGCACCTGCTTCCTTGCTTCAACATCAAATATTTAATATGGCAGACGACCTTATTATGTTGATTAGGGGAAGTCAGCCTTGCCCTGCTAAGAGCAAAAGAGACCTGTCCCCAGCAGTTTAACAGACCAAGAGTCCAATGACCACAGCAACCAGAAAAAATTTTTGCTTCACCACAAAAATGAACCACACAACAATAGCCACTGAAAAAGAGTTTATTCCTCTAGCGCCTCGGCAACAGTAAGCCTTCAAGGAGTAAAGCCTTGAAGGCTTACTGTTGCCGAGGCGCTAGAGGAATAAATTCTTTTTCAAGAGTCCAATGACTCTGAGGTATCTGATTATGAAGACATGCCTTTATCTGCTTATGAGGATTCTGATGCAGAGGAATCTATTCCCTCTGCTTCTCCTCCAGAGGATTTTTCTTTTGGTGAAACCTTACATACTTTAAGCGAGCATTTTCACTGGGAATGCCAAGACTATCCTCAGTCTAAAAAGAGACTCAGAGAATTTCTAGATTTGCCACAACATAGGCCTTTAGCAGTACCCCCAGTCCTGGATGTTGTGGATGATTTCTTTATGGAATCCAGTTTAACTCCTGATACCTTACCCCTGCTCCTAGGAAACCAGACAGGTACTACAGAGTTCCTGACTCTCACAAATTCTTTTTCAAAATCCTACTGCTGACACAGAGGTCATCTCCCAGGGGCCGAAAGGTATCAAAGCAACTACAGCTAAGAATCCCACTCCTTCGGACAGGGATTCCAGAGCTTTAGACAGATGGGGTAAGAAAGTATACACCTCTGCAACTTTCGCCATTAGGGCTTTGAATTGCCAGTTTCACATGCTGAAGTACCAACAACATATTATGGAAATTATTAAGCAAAAAATAGCTACCTTTATGAACGGTCCAGAAAATAAAGAATTACAAGAGCTTATGCATTCTGCAAGCCAAGTCAGCAAGCACAGATTGCATTGTGGCTCTGATGCGCTAGAAGCATCTTGCAGGGCTGCAGTCACTGGTGCTGTACTGAGAAGGCATGCTTGGCTTAAGGAGCAGACTTTGCTAGACCATGTCAAATCAAAATTACTAGACGCTCATTTGAATAAGAACAATCTGTTTGGCACCAAAGCAGAAGAGGTTCTTAAAAAGATGGAAGAAAAAACTAAATCTATGCATACAGTCAAATAATTCTTGCAAGTACAGCCTCCCCTTGAAACATTGGTCCTTTCTAGCCCCCTCTAGGCCAGCTCAAACTAGACCCAGGGGAAACAGACTCCCCAGACTACAGTCTCAGGGTATGCAGAGATCTAAGCAATGGAGTGCCTCCACTTTAAAAACAGAGAGTGCTAAGCCACCCCCTTACAGGAAGAATTCTCAATGACTTCTCAACTCCACTCCCCACCTCTGCCCAGCTGCTTGTGCCACTAGGAGGAAAACTTGCCCATCATGCAAAAAATCGGATTTCCATTACCAAAGACTGATGGGTCCTCAACATTGTATCCCAGGGGACAGGGTACAAATTTTACTTCCACTCACTGCCAACCCCAGTAGGGTTCCCAGACCTTCCTTCAAACCAGTGGGCAGAGGCACAAAAACAAGTTCAATCCTTGCTCTCTATAAGGGCAATTCAACCTGTTCCTGTGGAGCAGATTGGTCAAGGATTTTATTCCAGACTTTTCCTGGTACCCAGAAAAGAGGGCACTTGGCACCCAATCCTAGATCTTTCCATTCTAAACACCTTCCTGGTGGTACCAAAATTCAAAATGCTCACCCTGCAGCAGCTTCTTCCTATGCTGGCCAAAGATGCCTGGTTAGCTACCCTGGATTTAAAAGAAGCCCATCTGCACATCCCTATAAGGGACTCATGCAGGAAATATCTTAGCTTCAGGGCAGGATCTATGCATTATCAGTTCTCCGCATTTCCCTTTGGCTTATCCACTGCTGCCAGAGTATTCACAAAATGCCTGGCTCCAGCAATTGCTTACTGCATACAGAGAAAAATTCAAATTTACCCGTACTTGGATGACTGCCTGATTCAGGCAGACAGTCAGAAATGCCATTGCAGCACCTGACATTTGTAAAAAAACCTTCTAACCTCCCTGGGGTATACCATCAATGAAAAGAAATCAAAACTAGTCCCCAGTCAAAAGATTGCATTCCTGGGAGCAGGCTTGGACACAGAATCCCAGATGGCATTACTTACACCAGAAAAACAAGCCTATCTGACGGACTACTTCAGTCATATGGCCACCAGATCCCAGCTATCTGCAAGGAAAATCCTGCAGGCCCTAGAGTTCATGGCCTCATGCATCCTACTAATTCCATATGCCAGACTGCATATGAGGAAACTTCAATGGTACTTAAGTCTTTGGTGCCAACATTCTCAGGACCTGGAAACCATCATTCCTATCATACCTTGTCTAAGGACAAAGTTTCTTTGGTGGGCAGCAGTATGCAACCACAACAAGGGACTACCCTTTACTCAACCCCATGCCACCCAGACCCTAACCACAGATGCATAAGATTATGCCTAGGGGCACACCTGGACAACAAGTGCATTCAAGGCCACTGGAGCCCAAGTCAAATTCATCTGCACATAAACCAAAAGAGATGCTAGCTGTGCAGCACGTTCTAACAGCTTTCAGATCCCTACTCTCACTGGGACTCCTGCTAATAAAATAGACAACACCACAGTTATGTGGTACATCAACAAGCAGGAGGAGCCTACTCTTTCACACTCTGCAGGCTAGCCATGGCCCTGTAGAACACGGCCTTGGACATGCAGGTCCATCTGCAAGCTCAATTCCTGTCAGGTCAACAAAACTCACTGGCAGACCACTTAAGCAGAAATCTCCTAGACCCACACAAGTGGCAATTAGAGCCCAGCACCTTCAGCCTTCTGATTCAGAAATGGGGGACGCCAAAGGTGGATCTCTTTGCTCCCCTTGCAATCACCAGCTTAGCAAATTCTGCACCAGGACACCTCACAGCAGGGCCTGGAAAGTGGATGCCCTATCCTTCCAGTGGGTAAACCTCTCAATCTATGCATTTCCCCCTCTGCCCCTTCTCTCAAGAATATTGCTCAAAATAAGACAGGACAGACCAAGAACAATGGCCACACCAGCATTGGGACCCACTCCTGTGCAAGCTGTCACCGGTGCCACCCTGGCACCTACCCCACAGCCCCACCCTGCTCACTCAGCAGGGGGGACAGATCTTGCATCTGCAACTGCAAACCTTAAACCTTGCAGCCTGGCTTATTCCTTGAATTCTTCCCCAGTGTCCAGCCTAAGCAAGCAGGTACTGGTCATCATTCTTGAAGCCAGAAGACCCAGTACAAGGAAATCCTATGCTGATAAGTGGAAAAGGTATTGCTCCTGGATTCAATCTAAAAGAGAAGACACAACTCTGCCCCTCCCTACCTCTAATCCTGGATTACTTATCAGATCTACTTCACAGACACCTATCCTTTTCCTCCATTAAGATCCATGCCTCTGCCATCTTGGCTCATTACAACTCTGAGCCACCCCTGTTCTCTCACCCTCTCATCAAACAGTTCCTGAGAGGGGCAAACAACTTTAGGCCACCAAGGAGAGCACCCACCCCTGCTTGGGACCTTAACTTTGTACTGGAAAAGCTCACACTGCCCCTTTTTGAGCCTGCAGCGTCAACAGACTTAAAATTCCTCTCTTGAAAAACAGCATTGCTCCTGGCCATCACTTCAGCGAGAAGTGTGTCTGAGCTACAAGCACTTATGGCCATGGAACCCTTCATTATTTTTCATGCTGACAGGGTCTCCCTCAGGACTAATCCTTCCTTTATGCCTAAAGTCGTGTCCAGTGTGGCTCTCAACCAATCCATTTACCAACCTTCTTCCCTAATCCTCAAAATAAAGGGGAAAGGATTCTGCACTCTTTGGACGTGCACAGACAGCCCAGATTCTACCTGGTTAGGACTAAGCCCTTCAGGAAATCTGACCAGTTACTACTCAGTTTTGCACCAGGGGCAGAGGGCAAGGCTATTTTAAAACAGACAATTTCCAAATGGATAGCACACTTAAACATTTTTTCTACAAACCCCATGGGAAACCAACCCCTAAGGGGTCTGAACACATTCCACTAGGGCAACTTCTACCTCTACAGCATTCCTCAGCGGAGTTCCTACCAGGGACATTCTGGAGGCTGCTACCTGGAGCTCTGCACACACATTCACCAAGCATTACCACCTGCCGATATTTTCCAAATCCAGGGTGGGTTTTGCAACTGCAGTCCTGCAGGGCATTCTAGCTAGCCAAACACTTCTTAACTGCCTCCACCCTTTCTACAGCTTTGGGAATCAACCCACATGTGATGACCACAACAGTGAAACACGAAGAACATAGTACAGTTGTGTACACTTACTATAAATGTAGATGTTCGAGTGTATTCACTGTTGCAGTCCTGGTTTCCCTCCCTCCAGCCCCCTTCTCACTCTCTCTCTCTCCTCTCTGTGTGGGCTACACATCCCTTGCACCATAGCTTAGTTCCCTACTGGGGTTCTCCTGACATTTGGGGCAAAAAAAACTGATGTAATGGTGTTGGCTACCTGTTTTTATACCCCTGATTTCAGACCTGGAGTGACAGCAACCGACACAGAAATACTAAGTCTCTGGTATTCAGGCCGACTGAGGGCTACCTGCAGGCAGATAATCCACGTATGATGACTGCAACAGTGAATACACTTGAACATCTACATTTATGGTAAGTGTACACAACTGTACTTTTCTCAACAAGAAATTACAGGGTACACAAAACACGTGTTACATGGAATGACTGAAATCTCTGTCACTGTATTCTGTCTCCTACAGGTTGCTAAGGGGTGACCAGTGCCTGGCTTACAGGGCAGTCTCTGACCCAGCCCTGATGGAAATGCTACACATTTGTAAATCAAACTGCATAAGGGTCTCTTGCTCCAGGGATCTTAACCTAGCCTCAGATATGAACAGGTCATGCTGAAGTTATAGATATAATTCCCAGAAACTGCCACTTCTTTGGAACAAGCTTTCAATTCACATGAAACAGAGCCCTCCTGACCCCCTTCAAACACAACCGAGATCAATGGATGAGTGAAGGCAAATTCACTCCTGGGTGGCGCCCATGTCCTTCCTGAACAGAGGAAATCATTATTAACTACCATAGATAGTTACCTCTGCAAACTTCACACACGTAACCATCAACAACTGGGGCAACTTGGGATAAATATGGCTAAGCTTATAAGAGTTGTAGGGCTGTTAGCCTAGTAACATTCTATGAACCTATGAATCTATGGTAAAGTGACTATCACTAACATTTTGGGAAAGCTTTTCAACAATATTATTCAAGAAAGAGTAATTCCTCTATCCTGGCAGAAGGCAGTACTGGTGATGATGCCAAAAGAGAGAAGGGATCCAGCTGAACTAGGCTTCTTCTGACCCGTATCAATATTAAATCATGACTTTCATGGATTTTATGGTTATACTGGCAAACAGAATAGTGGGGCCTCTAAAAGGTTAAGAGACCCTAATCAGTGCAGCTCTGTAGAGGGTCAGCAAATGTTTGACAGTACCAATAGATGTCTTTTTATTCATCTGTTGCAGTATTCCTAACATGAGGGATATCTCCACCAAAGGTGACCCCACATTGGCCAGTATTACAAAAGACTTTTATTACTCTAAGGTACCTGGTACGTCGCATGTAAGCAGACACTCAACATCGGCCATAAAAATGGCATACGCATGTACCCTCCTCAGAACCTCTTTGCCACCATTACGAATGCCACCTTCATATGTTAGTCTGCTCGCCCAAGACATTTGCTGTTTTTAAGTGATTTTCAGATAAGTGACCTCTTCGGGAATTCTTTATTCTTTTGCTACTGTGAAGACATTTACAGTTCATGTCATCCAAAAAAGGCAAATGCCAGTGTGGAAGACAAATTGCACATCTTCAGTGTTTGATCTGCTTAGGCCCTACCCACCATCACAAATCGTGTTCTATTTGTCAGGTCTTTGTGCCAAAGACCTGAAGGAGTAGACTTTCCTCCTTAGCTATTTACCTAAAAAAGCAGCACTTAAAACCACTAGCAAAAAGCATGATAGAGGGATCTTCAGGGACAGAGGTCAAGTCTATTATGAAGCAGAAGGACAAAAAGCCGAGGCCTGAACCTTTTGCTGCACCTTCTTAATCGGACATCAATCCTGAGGCAGATAGCCTGGAGTCATGTATGGTGCTTAGTACAGATTTACAGGCCAAGCCCACTGCTGTGGCCACCTTAGATCTGACCATAGGCATGTTCCTGGAGGCTGAGCAGATGTCTGCATCAGATGTACGGGGGAAGAACCTGAGGCTCGTGATTTCCGAAGGCCCTAAAGGTATGCCTCACATTTTTGTGTGGGATGAAGTCACTTCCGATCTTATTGAATGTAAGCTGGCATCAGGTCCTCCAACCTTACATAAGGTTGAAGTACATGCTTAAAAGAAGCAGAAATTCAAACATTTGTTCCCTCCAAAAGAACCTCAGAGTGACTGCAACAATTCACTCAGGGCCTTTTCAATGCACTGATGGCTCTTAAGCCTCCAACAGGTTTTCCTACCCCTGGCCAACCCTGTACTACATCTCCACAAAAAAGGGTTAAGGAAGAAGAATCTTCAGATGAGGATTTCTCCTCAGAGGATGAATCCTTGGCCTGTTCCACTGAAATAACCTCCCCCTTAGACTATGCTTCTCCAGAGGAAGAATCCAATAGTACTGATTCCCCTATAGAAGAATATCTTTCAGAGAGAGTCTGGTCAAAATGAGAGACCATTTAAAGGGGTTAGCACTCAGCTACCCGATGGGCAGAAGAGATACCATCTGCAGGTGGAGTCCCCCAACCCTTCGGCTGTACCTCCTGTGTTAGCTGCCTTTTTAGATACTTTTGCTTCTGCTTCTCAGGCCCCAGAATCCCAACCTCCTGCCCCCAAGAAGCCTGACCTCTTTTATAACATTCCCGAGGACTGTACATTTCTGTTCAGATGTCCTTCAGCAGATCCTTTGGTTATTTCTGTGGCTTCGGACAAACCTTCCAGGTTTCTGCCTTCCACTACTCTCCTCCCTTCTGATAAGGACAGCAGGACCTTGGATAGGTTGGGAAAGAAGGAGTCCAGCTCGGCCATTTTGGCATTTAGAGCCATCAACTATTAAACCCACATGACCAGATATGCCCTACAGCTTCTGCTTCAGCTTTCCCGAGTTATTTCACACATGCCTGATTTGGAGGGTAAAGCTTTGAATGTCTCCTTACTTAGGGCTACTTGTCAAGTAACCCATCAGTCTACCAAATGCCACTGTGATGCTGCAGAAGCATCAGCCAAGGCAGCTAACTCTGGTTCTGTTTTAAGGAGGTTTTCCTGGCTAAAACTCCAACCTTTGCCAGAAGATAAAAAAAGTAAACTTTTGGATGCTCCTCTGGATAACTCTGCACTATTTGGTCCTGCAGCTGCTAGCCTGTTCAAGACTCTACAGGAGAAGGGTAAAGAGCTTCAGTAATTGAAACATATCTTTGTCTCACCAGTACCTAAGTTCCAAAGGAACTACCTAGCTAAACCATTTTTTTGTGTGCAGACCCTCTCATGCCCCCCCACCTAAATCAAAAAGGGTGGTAGGAGACCTCAACAATCTAGGACCTCTCTTCCTTCTCAGGTACCGAAGCACCCTTTTCTTGACAAGCCTGGTCCCCCTCTGACTGCCAAAATCACTGCAGCCTAGTCCCTCTCTCCCAGCATCTTTCTCTGCCTCTGCCAGTTTTGGAAAACATAACCCAAGATTCTGATTCCTGGGTTCTCTGTAGCATTCAGAAAGGGTACTACCTGGTATGGAATTGCATCCCTTCCTTCAGGGGCATAATGCAGCCTCCCCAGGAACAACTTTCTTTCTTCCCATGGGTATTACAAGACATGTTGAATCAAGGAACCATTCAGGAGATTCATCCAAAATAATTGTGTCAAGGCTTCTACTCCAGAATGTTTCTGGTGCCAAAGATAGATGGTCCTTGGAGACCTATTCTGGATCTTTCCTGTCTCAACACCTTCCTCAAGGTATCCTCTGTATATTAATTCTGAAGACCTTTATTTCCTCTTATTCATCCACAAGACTTCATGACTTCCCTGTTCATCAAAGATGCATACCTGCACATTCCTATTCACCCCAAGTACAGAAAATGTTTATGGTTTTCTGTGGCTTACTGGCATTTTCAGCTCTCTGTTTTGCCCTTTGGCCTATCCACTGTACCAAGAGTATTCCCAAAATGTGTAGCCCCAGTGATCATCTAGTGCAGGCTTCTGGGCATTCAAATTTCCCCTTATCTGGATGACCTTCTTTTTCAGGCAGTCTCACCAGAGGTTTTGGAGAAAAACCTTCACTTTGCAGTAGCCCTCCTTAACAGTTTGGGTTTCACCAATAATTACAAAAAATCAGTAGTCACCCCTTCTCAGAACCATATTTTCCTGGGGTTCAGGTTCCAGATAGACCTCATGTGGGTCCCTCTTCCCTCTCAGAAGGTTCAGGAACTTGCTTCCTTCTTCCAAAGCCTCCTATCTCTGCCCTACATATCAGCCAGTTTCTCAGGGTTCTTGGCCTTATGGCCGCCACCATTTCCATGCTACCCTTAGCTAAATGCCACATAAGAAAATTGCAGTGGTTCCTGAAGTCAGTTTGGATGCAACATACATATCTTCTAGAGTTTTCAGTTCCCCTCATCCCTTGCCTGAAAAGGGTGGGAGGGTGGTGTAATGGTTAAGGTGTTTACATTAGCAGCACAAGGTGCAGGGTTTGATTCTCATAGGAGTAATTGGCTAGGCTCAAAATGGTCCACGAGGGCAGTTAGCCTAGTATTAATCTATGACTCTATGACATCTGTAGCGGATTCAACAAATGACACTCATCCCAGGACTCCCATTGCTCCCCCTACCACCACATCAAGAGCTATTCATAGATACCTTGGATGTGAGTTGGGGGCAGCCTTTGACACCCTAAAAGCGCAAGGGATCTGGTCCCCCTCTCAAAGGAAGGAGCACATCAATGTCAGGGAGATGGGGATGCTGAGTATGACCATTCAAACCCTTCATCCTGTCTTAATCCCAAGACCTCAAAATCTGTTCACAGACATGACTATTCTTTGGTATGTGAACAAGTGTGGGGGGGGGGGACTTCTTTGCAGATTAACTCTGCAGGCTTGGGAGCTGGCAGCTCAGTATCAAGTGATTACTCAGGCAGTGTACATTCCCTCCAGTCAAAAATTTGGAGGCAGACACTTTGAGCAGGTCCACAACACACGCCCATGAATGGATGCATCAAAGGGATGTGTTTCTGGACATTGTCCACTGGTGCGATATACCTCTTTGCCTCCGCGCCTAAAGAGACAACTTCCACAGTTTTGTGCCAGAGTTCCTCATCCTCTGGTTTGGAAAATGGATGCCCTTTAATTCTGCTGGAAGGGGGTGTTTCCGTATGCATTCCCTCCCCTTCCATAAATTCTGAAAGTCTTGTTCAAGATTCAACAGGACAAACCATAAATATTGTTGATGACTCCCTTTTGGCCAAGACAGCATTGGTTCCCTCTTCTTTTCCATGTAGCCAAGGGCAATTACCACAAGTTACCTCACAGGGTGGCCACGTTCTCACACAACAAAAAGAAACCCTCATCCATCCCCAGTTGTCAACCCTTAGATGCTAAAAAGACCTTTGACAGGGTGACTTGAGAATTTCTGATACAGCTACCAAGGGAGAAGGATTTCCCCAAAACTTGAATACCTCTGCTTTTAAAATTTACTGGGGATCAAAAGCACTTTTGAAACTGGGAGATGAAGTCTTAGTCCTGGTAGAAATGTTCAAGAGAACAAGGAAAGGCTGCCTGATCTCACTTCTGCTGTTTGTGCTGCATCTTGAACCATTCAGCAGGGAAAGTAGTCTCCAAAATTGAGGACTGTAGATGGGGACCCCACTACTCCCTACAATGCATCTAGTTCAAAAATACTCCTATCTTTGAGATCATGAGTGTCTGAGATACTTAGGGTTTGGCTAATGGGTGATGTACAACAATCAGCCAAACTTATGTGATTAGACAACTTTCCAAACAGTACCCATGGTAATGAAATGGAGCCTGTTGTTCATGGATGAGAATGGCAAAGCTCAGGAGGCTAAATTTTTCTTAGTGCTTTTAAAACTGTATGTGGGGCAGGCATATTCCTATCAATCTGCTCAGTTATCCTGGAGAAAATTAAAAATGAATGAAGAGAAATTTTCTGTGAGGATAAAATAAGGAAAATGTATGAGAAAAGCTAATCTCACCCTGAGAAATGCTAATCTTACCCCAAGAATTGGGTGGAATGGGATTCCCAGATCTGGAAACCTATTTTAAGGCATCCCAGGTCAGGATATCTTACTTTGGTCAGTTATAAGACTACCAAGACAAATGGAAATATATGGTATTGCTCCAGCAATGCAACAGATAGACACTTCAATGACTATTTAGGATTTAGTAGGTAAAAACTAGAAGACTGGGTATGCCAACAGTACATTGGAATGAGTATCCAAAAGATCCTAGGTTTTAAAGAAATAAAAATCTGGTAGAAGTTAGTACTTCCAATAGCATTCTGTTTTACTGTAGAGCATGTAACAGTAGGAAGGAGGCATTTCTCTGGAAACTGAAATGAAGATATACTGGGAACAACTGGCTAAAGGAGGGAGCCTAAGAACATGGAATAAAGTTGGACTCACATTTAACTTGTAAACAGGTGATCAGCTGAATTAATGAAAACATCAGGGATATAACATGATAAGCCTTGTTAACTTAAACCTAAACTATGTACCTCTTAAAAATGACATTTAACTCTTTAGATAGAAACAACTGCCCCAAATTGATAGCTGCATCCACAGGCATTACCTTATTTAAAATTAAGGTTACACATACTAAAATGCATGTTACAGCCTGTGTTCCCACTTAAAATGATTGGTGTCAATTGATGTCAATTTTATTCTTATCTGTTATTCCCCTCCCAGATGTGAAAAACAGCTTTTATGCTTCAGAAACCATTAACATTTATCTCTAAGGAAAAAATGCAGTTGTTATCTTTACATAAACATAAATCGTACACTGTTCTATTAAATGCACTAATGTATTCAGGCTGCTAGCACGGCTGCTATTCCTTATTCACTTCCTATAATTTCCAACTTTATTTTTCACTGAACTGCTTCAGATGCATGAAGGTATCTTTGTTAATTTCTCTCAGAACAGAATGTATAGCTGTTTTGAGCTGCAGACTTCTTGACTCCCACTGAAAATATTTGTAATGGAAAAAAAACAAGCTAATAATTCACAAGCAAGGAACTTAGCATTTGTCGGGGCTATCATCATTTTGTCTTATTTTTCAAGCTGTCTTGCCTAAAAAAAAATACTTGTTTATAGCTTAAGCCAAAGGCACTAATTTAGACATCCACCATTGTAAAAATAAGCTAAATTATTTTATTATTTATTTATTTAACATTTGTTTACCAGGAAAGTCTGACTTGGAATGAGCCAGTTTTTAGAGGAGGCCCAGGAGAAATGCTCCAGATGCATATAATTTTAATTCTATATATAGTATAGTCATTGCACTATTCACCCCAAACCCCCCAAGCAACTGAAGATTGCATCCAATCTGTCCAGCCTTTCTTCTTTTGTTATACTCTAAAGCCTATGTTTCTTACAACTAAAAAAGTACTTGTTTAATGTCTTTAACATATACAACAAATCAATGAAAAGATTCCCGTACATTTACAATACCCTAATAAACATTATATGAAATTGTTTTACTATATAACATGGTTTATATCAGTTTATATGATGAAATGTTTTATACAAATGCTAATAAGAACTAAAAGTATTTTACCTAGTTATTTGCATTCCCTTTAGTTTCCTTCTAAATATTTATTTTATTGCATTTATATTTGTTTACCAGGGTAGTGCACTGATCAGTACTGACCATTTTCAGTCTCAACCCAGGTGAAATACAAAACATTTCACAAACAAAAATACAGAAAGGTAAGCAATAACAGAGTAGTTCAGACTAATTCCATAGAACAAATGGTGACTAGACATTAATGACATAAAGTGGGTGTATATGCTTTACAGTCCACTTGTAAATCTAATAAAGTCAACAAAAGTCTAGTCTTTCTCAGCCCTTTTTTGTTGGCATGCCATATTTCACAAATGTGACTGATGTTTTGTAGTATACAGTTTATTCACTAATGGCAGTGTTGCTGGTCTTTACCCTATTCATCTCCATCTGATTCAAGTCTGAGTTACTCTTGAGTCTTCTAGTCAACCTCTGTATTTTTTTCGGTCTCTCAAGCATTTTCTTTTGGAACATTGTCAGTGAATCATTTTCCAAAGTCTCTCTATGAGTGTTATTGTCAGAAGAATGAGAAGTAAACTCTTCTGTCTCCTGGCTCACTTTTTGTTAGATAAACGTTTTTATTTCCTCTTTAGCCTGTTCTACATCCAAACATATTTTTGGCCCTCCGGGAAACAAAAAATTCTAAAGATAGCTCTTGACTTTCCATGATTGCTGGGTAAATGTGCTTCTCTTCTGCCTGGTATACAGTGAATAACTATTTTCTACAAACACTTTTCGTCTCATATTTTTAATATTTTTCCCTTTTGCCACAGTTTTGTCAACAACAGCTCTTTTTGATGATATGATTGCAACTTCTTTACTAATGCAAGTCTTGGCTGCTTTTTCATGGCCAGGTCTGGAGCATACACATGTTGTGCCAATTCAATTAACAAAGCCTACTGTGGCATACCAGCTCAGTTACTTATTTGTGCTTTCATACAATAATATAGTTTGTGACTTCCAATCTCTCTGGTGCAGGACAAAATATCAAGATTTCTCTGCACATTCTATCTTCTAACTACTATTTTTTTGAAAAGCTCTTCTTGAGAAGCCTCATACTCAGCCAGCCTTTTCTTCATTTCACCCTCTGATTTTTGCAATTTTTATCAGATTAAAACTTCTATTTCTCCAGCCTTTTGTTATTTGAGTTGATATACTTCAATGCTTCATTTATTTTAATCATTTTTGAGTACATTTGATTTATTTTCCTCTAAATTACTGGAAGCCATCTATTGTACCAAAGCTGAAGCTTGAACTGCTTTTTGCTGAACAGCTGCATGATTCTTCCCAGCCAGTGTTCTCTCTTCATCTATTCTGGATGATTTTCTTTCTGTTTCTCTAATTTCTTCTTTGCTGGTATACAGGCACCATACTTACTAACTGATAACTGAATTTTACACAAAATGGCAATTTCATCAGCTGTTATTTCTCAGTTTCTGCTTTCACACTGGGAGAGGTGAAATTAAGCTGTTGATCAGTTTGCAGCCATCTTGGAAATTATCCCAATGTTCCCTTTTCATGCAAAACCAGTTAATGAACATTCCAATGTAGCTAATTCATCAAACCCAATATGCACCATATTAAGGTGGTGCCTGTCAAAGCCCAAAGTCTCAACAATAAATTACCTGATTTTGAGGCTCTCTTACATCCAGAATATATCCATGTTTGTTTAATTACTGACACTTGATTTAACTAAAGAAAACATTCCTCCATACCTAGATTTTGTGCTTAGCATGCCTTCAGGTCTCATGGTAACTTTGGTGATGTGTCGATATTTATCAGGGCTTATATTATCCCTGACAGATTCTGGGAGGTCCACAAACAAGAACCATAAAACTTACAATGACCATTAAAAAAGACAAGCTATCAACTTATAGCCTGCTACAGGACACCCTCCATGTCCCCAGTGGAACTCCATATTAACAAGAACTCTTATACTGGAAAACGTTAACTATCCTATCATTAAGTGGAGTAACTATACCTCCAGTTTAGCATATGTCTAGAAGATTTTGGACTTAATTAACAAAAACTTTCCCTGAAGACATAGTTAATAAACCCACACTGTCCTCACAAATGTAGCCTCTATGTATACTACTCTCCAGGCTTTATCTCTCTCATAAACTTGTGACATTTATTGGACTAGCTAGGCCCAATTCCCAGAAAGACACTTTGAGCAGGTCCACAACACACGCCCATGAATGGATGCATCAAAGGGATGTGTTTCTGGACATTGTCCACTGGTGCGATATACCTCTTTGCCTCCAGCCTAAAGAGACAACTTCCACAGTTTTGTGCCAGAGTTCCTCATCCTCTGGTTTGGAAAATGGATGCCCTTTAATTCTGCTGGAAGGGGGTGTTTCCGTATGCATTCCCTCCCCTTCCATAAATTCTGAAAGTCTTGTTCAAGATTCAACAGGACAAACCATAAATATTGTTGATGACTCCCTTTTGGCCAAGACAGCATTGGTTCCCTCTTCTTTTCCATGTAGCCAAGGGCAATTACCACAAGTTACCTCACAGGGTGGCCACGTTCTCACACAACAAAAGAAACCCTCATCCATCCCCAGTTGTCAACCCTTAGATGCTAAAAAGACCTTTGACAGGGTGACTTGAGAATTTCTGATACAGCTACCAAGGGAGAAGGATTTCCCCAAAACTTGAATACCTCTGCTTTTAAAATTTACTGGGGATCAAAAGCACTTTTGAAACTGGGAGATGAAGTCTTAGTCCTGGTAGAAATGTTCAAGAGAACAAGGAAAGGCTGCCTGATCTCACTTCTGCTGTTTGTGCTGCATCTTGAACCATTCAGCAGGGAAAGTAGTCTCCAAAATTGAGGACTGTAGATGGGGACCCCACTACTCCCCTACAATGCATCTAGTTCAAAAATACTCCTATCTTTGAGATCATGAGTGTCTGAGATACTTAGGGGTTTGGCTAATGGGTGATGTACAACAATCAGCCAAACTTATGTGATTAGACAACTTTCCAAACAGTACCCATGGTAATGAAATGGAGCCTGTTGTTCATGGATGAGAATGGCAAAGCTCAGGAGGCTAAATTTTTCTTAGTGCTTTTAAAACTGTATGTGGGGCAGGCATATTCCTATCAATCTGCTCAGTTATCCTGGAGAAAAATTAAAAATGAATGAAGAGAAATTTTCTGTGAGGATAAAATAAGGAAAATGTATGAGAAAAGCTAATCTCACCCTGAGAAATGCTAATCTTACCCCAAGAATTGGGTGGAATGGGATTCCCAGATCTGGAAACCTATTTTAAGGCATCCCAGGTCAGGATATCTTACTTTGGTCAGTTATAAGACTACCAAGACAAATGGAAATATATGGTATTGCTCCAGCAATGCAACAGATAGACACTTCAATGACTATTTAGGATTTAGTAGGTAAAAACTAGAAGACTGGGTATGCCAACAGTACATTGGAATGAGTATCCAAAAGATCCTAGGTTTTAAAGAAATAAAAATCTGGTAGAAGTTAGTACTTCCAATAGCATTCTGTTTTACTGTAGAGCATGTAACAGTAGGAAGGAGGCATTTCTCTGGAAACTGAAATGAAGATATACTGGGAACAACTGGCTAAAGGAGGGAGCCTAAGAACATGGAATAAAGTTGGACTCACATTTAACTTGTAAACAGGTGATCAGCTGAATTAATGAAAACATCAGGGATATAACATGATAAGCCTTGTTAACTTAAACCTAAACTATGTACCTCTTAAAAATGACATTTAACTCTTTAGATAGAAACAACTGCCCCAAATTGATAGCTGCATCCACAGGCATTACCTTATTTAAAATTAAGGTTACACATACTAAAATGCATGTTACAGCCTGTGTTCCCACTTAAAATGATTGGTGTCAATTGATGTCAATTTTATTCTTATCTGTTATTCCCCTCCCAGATGTGAAAAACAGCTTTTATGCTTCAGAAACCATTAACATTTATCTCTAAGGAAAAAATGCAGTTGTTATCTTTACATAAACATAAATCGTACACTGTTCTATTAAATGCACTAATGTATTCAGGCTGCTAGCACGGCTGCTATTCCTTATTCACTTCCTATAATTTCCAACTTTATTTTTCACTGAACTGCTTCAGATGCATGAAGGTATCTTTGTTAATTTCTCTCAGAACAGAATGTATAGCTGTTTTGAGCTGCAGACTTCTTGACTCCCACTGAAAATATTTGTAATGGAAAAAAAACAAGCTAATAATTCACAAGCAAGGAACTTAGCATTTGTCGGGGCTATCATCATTTTGTCTTATTTTTCAAGCTGTCTTGCCTAAAAAAAAATACTTGTTTATAGCTTAAGCCAAAGGCACTAATTTAGACATCCACCATTGTAAAAATAAGCTAAATTATTTTATTATTTATTTATTTAACATTTGTTTACCAGGAAAGTCTGACTTGGAATGAGCCAGTTTTTAGAGGAGGCCCAGGAGAAATGCTCCAGATGCATATAATTTTAATTCTATATATAGTATAGTCATTGCACTATTCACCCCAAACCCCCCAAGCAACTGAAGATTGCATCCAATCTGTCCAGCCTTTCTTCTTTTGTTATACTCTAAAGCCTATGTTTCTTACAACTAAAAAAGTACTTGTTTAATGTCTTTAACATATACAACAAATCAATGAAAAGATTCCCGTACATTTACAATACGCTAATAAACATTATATGAAATTGTTTTACTATATAACATGGTTTATATCAGTTTATATGATGAAATGTTTTATACAAATGCTAATAAGAACTAAAAGTATTTTACCTAGTTATTTGCATTCCCTTTAGTTTCCTTCTAAATATTTATTTTATTGCATTTATATTTGTTTACCAGGGTAGTGCACTGATCAGTACTGACCATTTTCAGTCTCAACCCAGGTGAAATACAAAACATTTCACAAACAAAAATACAGAAAGGTAAGCAATAACAGAGTAGTTCAGACTAATTCCATAGAACAAATGGTGACTAGACATTAATGACATAAAGTGGGTGTATATGCTTTACAGTCCACTTGTAAATCTAATAAAGTCAACAAAAGTCTAGTCTTTCTCAGCCCTTTTTTGTTGGCATGCCATATTTCACAAATGTGACTGATGTTTTGTAGTATACAGTTTATTCACTAATGGCAGTGTTGCTGGTCTTTACCCTATTCATCTCCATCTGATTCAAGTCTGAGTTACTCTTGAGTCTTCTAGTCAACCTCTGTATTTTTTTCGGTCTCTCAAGCATTTTCTTTTGGAACATTGTCAGTGAATCATTTTCCAAAGTCTCTCTATGAGTGTTATTGTCAGAAGAATGAGAAGTAAACTCTTCTGTCTCCTGGCTCACTTTTTGTTAGATAAACGTTTTTATTTCCTCTTTAGCCTGTTCTACATCCAAACATATTTTTGGCCCTCCGGAAACAAAAATTCTAAAGATAGCTCTTGACTTTCCATGATTGCTGGGTAAATGTGCTTCTCTTCTGCCTGGTATACAGTGAATAACTATTTTCTACAAACACTTTTCGTCTCATATTTTTAATATTTTTCCCTTTTGCCACAGTTTTGTCAACAACAGCTCTTTTTGATGATATGATTGCAACTTCTTTACTAATGCAAGTCTTGGCTGCTTTTTCATGGCCAGGTCTGGAGCATACACATGTTGTGCCAATTCAATTAACAAAGCCTACTGTGGCATACCAGCTCAGTTACTTATTTGTGCTTTCATACAATAATATAGTTTGTGACTTCCAATCTCTCTGGTGCAGGACAAAATATCAAGATTTCTCTGCACATTCTATCTTCTAACTACTATTTTTTTGAAAAGCTCTTCTTGAGAAGCCTCATACTCAGCCAGCCTTTTCTTCATTTCACCCTCTGATTTTTGCAATTTTTATCAGATTAAAACTTCTATTTCTCCAGCCTTTTGTTATTTGAGTTGATATACTTCAATGCTTCATTTATTTTAATCATTTTTGAGTACATTTGATTTATTTTCCTCTAAATTACTGGAAGCCATCTATTGTACCAAAGCTGAAGCTTGAACTGCTTTTGCTGAACAGCTGCATGATTCTTCCCAGCCAGTGTTCTCTCTTCATCTATTCTGGATGATTTTCTTTCTGTTTCTCTAATTTCTTCTTTGCTGGTATACAGGCACCATACTTACTAACTGATAACTGAATTTTACACAAAATGGCAATTTCATCAGCTGTTATTTCTCAGTTTCTGCTTTCACACTGGGAGAGGTGAAATTAAGCTGTTGATCAGTTTGCAGCCATCTTGGAAATTATCCCAATGTTCCCTTTTCATGCAAAACCAGTTAATGAACATTCCAATGTAGCTAATTCATCAAACCCAATATGCACCATATTAAGGTGGTGCCTGTCAAAGCCCAAAGTCTCAACAATAAATTACCTGATTTTGAGGCTCTCTTACATCCAGAATATATCCATGTTTGTTTAATTACTGACACTTGATTTAACTAAAGAAAACATTCCCTCCATACCTAGATTTTGTGCTTAGCATGCCTTCAGGTCTCATGGTAACTTTGGTGATGTGTCGATATTTATCAGGGCTTATATTATCCCCTGACAGATTCTGGGAGGTCCACAAACAAGAACCATAAAACTTACAATGACCATTAAAAAAGACAAGCTATCAACTTATAGCCTGCTACAGGACACCCTCCATGTCCCCAGTGGAACTCCATATTAACAAGAACTCTTATACTGGAAAACGTTAACTATCCTATCATTAAGTGGAGTAACTATACCTCCAGTTTAGCATATGTCTAGAAGATTTTGGACTTAATTAACAAAAACTTTCCCTGAAGACATAGTTAATAAACCCACACTGTCCTCACAAATGTAGCCTCTATGTATACTACTCTCCAGGCTTTATCTCTCTCATAAACTTGTGACATTTACATAGGTTCATAGGTAGGTACTAGGCTATTGGCCCTGGGGCCTATATAAGCCTAGCCAAAAAGATTCCCTGGCTTTCACCAACCAAGAAAATTATTTTCTTGTTCTGCTGTCAAGCAGTGCCACAGAAGTGATCCCTGGGGGTGAATTTTCTATTTCCCATCCAGTCGTCAAGGTTTTTCTTAAAGAGGGCCAATGAGGAGCTTTGCTTGACATGAATGGATAGTTTGTTCCAGAGTATGGGAAGTCTTTGGGACAGGAATCTATCCCCCCAGCATGTTCTGTTTATTGTGGTGACAATGTTTAGGTCCTTGGATTTGGAGAGATTGGGATTTCTTTAAGTGTAGCATAGGTTCATAGGTTCATAGGTAGGTACTAGGCTATCGGACCTAGGGCCTATAGAAGCCTAGACAAAAAGGTACCCTGGCTTTCACCACCCAAGAAAATTATTTTCCTGTGCCCCTGTCGAGTAAAGCCACAGAGGTGATCCCTGGGGTGACTTTCCTATTTCCCCATCCAATCATCAAGATTTTTCTTGAAGAGTGCTATTGAGGAGCTTTGTTTGATATAGACAGGTAGTTTGTTCCAGAGTTTGTGAAGTCTCTGGTACAGGAATCTATCCCTACAGCATGTTCTGTTTATTGTGGTGACAAGGTTTAGGTCCCTCGAGCGTGTAGCTCGGAGGGATTGGGATTTCTTTAAATTGAGCATGTCCAACAGCTCTGGGTTTGACATAGCATTGTATGTTAGGCAGAGATTGCCTCTGAGTAGGTGATATGCGATGAAGTAAAGCTGGAGTTTTTTGAGACGGTCTATGTAGGGCATCTGTTTGAGGCCGGTAATCCTCTTTGTGAGGTATTTCTGCAGCCTTTCCAGTTGTTGTAGATGCCTTGTAAGGTACATACCAAAAGGGACGCTGTACTCTATAATGGGTCTAATGAGTGAAGAGTAGAGGAGGGGAACAATTACCTCTTTTTTCCTGGATGAGAAACCTTTTGTGATGAGGTGTGCCACGTAGAAGGATTTCCGGACTACTGTGGTGATGTAATTATCAAAGGAGAGACTACTGTCCACCTGTGTCCCAAGGTCTCTTATCACACTTTCAGTGTCAAGTAGACTACCACCTATGTGGTAGGTCATGGGTACAGAGTTTTTACCAAAGGGGATGACAATGCACTTTTTGGCATTGAGCTTGAGGCCGTGGCTTTGATACCAGGCATCTGTCTCAGTGAGGCCCTTTTGTAGGATGTCCACATCATTAGGAACTTCAGTTATGGCTCCTAGTTTGCAGTCATCTGCGAACTTCATTAGCCAAAGTCCTTCTGTGTTAGCCTGTACTTCAGAAAAGTAGATACCAAATAGGAGAGGACCCAGGACTGAACCCTGTGGTACTCCACTTGTCACTGTTCTGAAGTCAGATTTGGTGTCTGCTACTTTCACAGTGTGGGTTCTGTCAGTGAGCCAGTTGGCAACCCATCTTATGACATAGGGATTTATACCTGGTTTAGTGAGTTTATTTACAATTCCAGAGTGGGGGATGGTGTCAAAAGCCTTGGCGAGATCTAGATAGGCTGTGTGAACCACCTTACCCTCGTCTATGGCTTTGGTGACTGCTTCAAAGAAGTCTATCAGGTTTAGGAGACATGATCTGCCTTTTACAAACCCGAACTGGGTGGGGTCCAGAGTTTGGAGATTACCAATGTTTTTGGTTATAAGTTCCATGATAATATGTTCCATGACATTCCAGACCAGGCTCGTTAGGCTAATGAGGTGGTAGTTCCTGGGGTCTGTGGTGGCTCCCCCTTTGTGGAGTGGGATAACCATCACTGTGCACCATTCAGTGGGCACAAAGCCTGAGGTGAGGCTATGATTGAACATGGTGCTTAGGTGGGGTGCCATTTCATTCTGTAGTTCATGTAGAACGCAGCCTGGGATGTTGTCAGGCCCCTTGGATGCTGTGTTCTTGGCTTTGGAGAGTGTGGTGTTTACCTGTGCAGCCATGATTACAGGAATTTTGCATTCTTCCAGTATAGAGATGGGCTCTTTAGGGGGGTAAACTTAGCACTGTCAGGATGTTGGCAATATCAGTTGATTCTGTATATTTAGTGCCATTATGCTGTAACTCAGAGCAGATCTGAGTGTTGTCATTGAGATTCTTGACATAGCTGTATAATGCTTTGTGGTTGTCTTTAGAATCAGTGGCAACTTTGTTTTCATAACTAGCTTTGGAGGATTTTATGAGGGATCTCAGCTTCTTACTGAGGCTGAACAGGGAGTTCTTCCAGTCATGGGATTTTACTCTTTTTTGCAACAGTTTCTTTCTTCTGTTGTAGAGTTTGTTTATGGCAGGGGACAACCAGATTGACTTCCTATTTTTGGAGGATAGCATCTTGGTTCTGTTAGGGATAGCACGATCCATGCTCTCATGTAAGTGCTTATAAAGTGCATTTGTGTAGGATTCAACAATTGTACGTCTATTGTCCATCTGCATGGGTGTCGTGAAGTGTGCCACTTCTGTCTTAAGAAGTGTGAAGTTGGCTTTGGAGAAATTTTTTATGGTGGTTTCCCTAATGGGGGGTGGGGGCAGGATGTGGATGTCTAGGCTGATTAGCTTGTGGTTGGATCTGACCAATGAGGAATTGGCCTCTGGTGTGGAACACTGGTTATCCATGTTGGTAATTACCAGGTCTAGGATATTGCTGCCCCAGGTGGGGGTGTGGAGAAGTTGATCCAAGGCATTGGAATTTATGAATTCCAGAAAACATTGAGCAAAACAGTTGGTACATGAGTAGTTTTCCCATTTAATGGTGGGGTAGTTGAAATCATCCATTATTAGGGTGTTGGGTTATACCCTAATATTTTCCAATGTATCAAGAAATGAGGAGTGGGAATCCTGGGCATGGTGGGGGATCTGTAGCAAGTTACAATTTGGATTGCGGTCTTGCCCAGAGTTAGTTGCACTTGGATAATCTCGGATGCATTATGCTGAGCAACTAGCCTGGAGATGTGGATATCCTTAATGAATATGGACACACCTCCACCTTTAGTGTTTCAGTCCAGGTTAGGTGGCGGATAGGTGTGGTATGAATTATAGCCTGGTAATGCAGGGGGGCTCTCTGGAGCCTTGAACCAGGTCTCTGTCACTGCACACATATCCAACAGCTCTGGGTTTGACATAGCTTTGTATGTTTGGCAGAGATTGCCTCTGAGTAGGCGATATGCGGCAGAGTAGAGCTGGAGTTTTTTGAGTTGTTCTGCATATGGCATCTGTTTGAGGCTGGTAATCCTCTTAATGAGGTATCTCTGTGGCCTTTCCAATTGTAGGTGTCTTGTGAGATACATGCTAAACGGGGCATTGTACTCTATAATAGGTTTGATGAGAGATGAGTAGAGAGGAACAATGACCTCTTTTCTTCTACAGGAGAACCCTTTTGTGATGAGGTGTGCCACATAGAAGGATTTCCAGCCTACTGTGTGATATGGTTATCAAAGGAGAGACTACTGTCCACCTGTGTCCCAAGGTCTCTTATCACACTTTTAGTGTTTAGTGAGTTACCACCTATGTGGTAGTTCATGGGTACCAATTTTTTTCCCAAAGGGGGTGTCAATGTGCTTTTTGGCATTGAGCTTGAGGCCATGACTTTAAAAATCTACAAAGCCCCTGAAACTAACATCTTTGAATTTAAGGACTGAAAATGCAGTTATGAAAGCACCAGTTTTAGCACAGCAGTCAGTTTGACAAAGGAATTGTACACGCACATTGAGAATTGCAGAGAATTAACAGTCTCATCTAGAGCAAAACACAATGGGAAATTCAAAGCAACACAAACCAGTATACCACCAACATAAATAATCTTTACAACATGGGAAAACCTTCTTAAATTACGGAACAAGTCCAAAACTCCTCATAATGAAGGACAGTATAAAAAACATTAAAAGGGAACTGAAAAATACTTATATGACTAGAAAAGCAATCCATGAACTTTTGTTAGCTTGACTAAGCATAACCACAAGCCTTTTTTTAGTTATTTTAGGAAACTAAGGAAAAATATCTGATGATGCTCAAAATGTATCCTAACCATCCACTCTAGCAACCAAATTTAATGTAAACTTCACCACAGAACATATACCAGAACTGCACATATCCTGTTTAACCTTCACCATGGAACATATGCCTAAACTGCACATATCCTATGTAACCTTCACCATGGAACATATACCAGAACTGCATATATCCCATGTAACCTTCACCATGGAACATATACCTGAACTGCACATATCCTATGTAACCTTCACCATGGAACATGTACCCGAACTGTATATATCCCATGTAACCTTCACCATGGAACATATACCTGAACTGCACATATCCTATGTAACCTTCACCATGGAACATATACCCGAACTGCACATATCCTATGTAACCTTCACCATGGAACATATACCCAAACTGCACATATCCTATGTAACCTTCACCATGGAATGTATACCCAAACTGCACATATCCTATGTAACCTTCACCATGGAACATATACCCAAACTGCACATATCCTATGTAACCTTCACCATGGAACATATACCCAAACTGCACATATCCTATGTAACCTTCACCATGGAACATATGCCCAAACTGCACATATCCTATGTAACCTTCACCATGGAACATATACCCAAACTGCACATATCCTATGTAACCTTCACCATGGAACATATACCCGAACTGCACGTATCCTGTTTAACTTTCACTATGGAACATATACCTTAACTGCACATATCCTGTGTAACCTTCACCATGGAACATGTACCGGAACTGCACATATCCTATGTAACCTTCACCATGGAACATATACCCGAACTGCACATATCCTATTTAACCTTCACCATGGAACATATACCCAAACTGCACATATCCTATGTAACCTTCACCATGGAACATATACCCGAACTGCACATATCCTATGTAACCTTCACCATGGAACATATACCCAAACTGCACATATCCTATATAACCTTCACCATGGAACATATACCCAAACTGCACATATCCTATGTAACCTTCACCATGGAACATATGCCCAAACTGCACATATCCTATGTAATCTTCACCATGGAACATATACCCAAACTGCACATATCCTATGTAACCTTCACCATGGAACATATACCCAAACTGCACATATCCTATGTAACCTTCACCATGGAACATATACCCAAACTGCACATATCCTATGTAACCTTCACCATGGAACATATACCCGAACTGCACATATCGTATTTAACCTTCACCATGGAACATATACCCAAACTGCACATATCCTATGTAACTTTCACCATGGAACATATACCCAAAATATGGGAAAGAAAAAGAGATTTAATATGATGTAATATTTATTCAAAGGAGAAAGCAAAACTAATCAATACAAACAGAGCATTACCAAAGATATTTAAAGAGAAATACAGACAAAGGAATCAAATATGGAAGACTTTACAATACAAAAATATATAGACAAAGAGGAAACATAGAAAAGCAGATTAGTAATGGATAAGTTAAAGAAATAGAAACTAAGGTTATGGAGTACCTGTGAAGTGAAGGATTCAGTGTAGAAAATCTAACTCAGAAAGCATCATAGCAGGACAGAGAAATCAACATCCAAATTAAGGAGAAACAAGTGGAATGGGAAGCCACTGGTCAGTTGCCATATGAACATATTTTAGAGTCTTCCATAGGAAACTAGTATAAATATTCAGTTGAAGCTGGACAGCAAGGAAAGGAACAGGAAACTGTGGTAACACTGATGCAGTGAATGTTGAGGACTGATAGGCCAGTGAGTTCCCACATGACAGAGCAAAGGATGACACAGGATGAAATTGAAGAGAATGTGCCACAGGAAGTTGATATAGAACTTTCTATAGAATGCCCACAGGAAATGGAGAAAAAATGTGCCCTCAGTTTAGAAGAAAATGAGCTAAGAGAAGGGTTGTTGATTTAATAGAGATAGACATATTAAGATCAATGAAAGAAATAGACTGCAGAAGGTCAATAAAACCCAAAAAGTCAGAAGTTTGATAAAACAGATGAACACAGTAATTAGGAATGTCCATAGAGATCCATGTAATATAACAGAAATAAATAGGATATATTACTGTGCAGCTAAATAACTGATACAATTTTACCACAAGAACATAGAGTAGTAAGGAAGAGGAAGGGGAGAAATAAAATAACATCATGGAAATATCAAACTGAGAAAACTATAAAACAAGACAGGAAGTGTCACAGTTAGAAGAGTATAGAAGAGGGAACAGATAAACAAAAATACTCAGAAAGATTGACGTGATAAAAGCAATGCACAGTATAATAATGGATCATGATTCGTCATGCACAGCTGCAACTAATAAACTAAAAATATCAGCACAGGCAGAAAAAATTAGTAGATACAGATAGCTATAAAGGAAAAGTACAAAATAAGCAATTAATTGATGACCCAGAAAAGTTTTATAGAGAATTGGGAAACAAGGTAAAAGGAATTGAAAGACCACCAAAAAAGAAATATATACATTATTGTTAAGTATTTATGAAGATTCCATGGAACATAATACAGATGCTAAATGAATAAGAAGTTCAAAGGTACAGGATATGACATGGGATGAAGTAACAGCCAGAGAGATTGAAATAAAATTAAGAAATGCCTCTAATTGGAAAACCCCAGGCCCAGATGCAGTACCTAACTTCTTTTTAAAAGCTTTAACATCTTTGCATGAAGATTTAGCCATGAATACTAACTACTTATATGCACACCATGAACAGACACCAACCTGGCTAACAACAGGAAAAACAATGATCCTACTTAAGAGTGAACCTGCAAGCTGCCCTAAAAATTATAGACCAATAACTTGCCTTCCGATGATGTATAAACTATATACTGGAATTGATGCCGACAGAGTTTATAGTCATTTAGAAGAAAACTCAATTATGGTAGTAGAACAAAAGGACAATAAAAATGTCATACGGAACAAAGGATCATTTGTTGTTAAATAAAATCATAGTGGAGAACTGTAAAAAAGGGGAAGTATCTAAGTATGCATGGAGTGACTACAAAAAAGTATTTGACAGTATCCTACATTCATTGATAAAAGAGTGCTTAAAAATGTATAAGATACATGCTACACTGTTAATCTACCCCCAAGATTCAATAAAATCTGTGTAGGCTCCATGGTAGAGCTTACAGGGAATGTACCAATGTACATGGCCATGGTTACCCCTCAGCAGCATGCCATACATATTAATCATGGTGCGCTACTGAGGGAGAGCATAGTAAGAGGGATTGTACCAATGTACATGGCCACGGTTTCCCCTCAGCAGCATGCCAGGGAATGTACCAATGTACATGGCCATGGTTCCCCCTCCGCAGCATGCCATGCATATTAATCATGGTGTGCTACTGAGGGAGAGCATAGTAAGAGGGAATGTACCAATGTACATGGCCACGGTTCCCCCTCAGCAGCATGCCATGCATATTAATCATGGTGCTCTACTGAGGGAGAGCATAGTAAGAGGGAATGTACCAATGTACATGGCCATGGGTCTCCCTCAGCAGCATGCCATGCATATTAGTCATGGTGTGCTACTGAGGGAGAGCATAGTAAGAGGGAATGTACCAATGTACATGGCCATGGGTCCCCCTCAGCAGCATGCCATGCATATTAATCATGGTGTGCTACTGAGGGAGAGCATAGCAAGAGGGAATGTACCAATGTACATGGCCACGGTTCCCCCTCAGCAGCATGCCATGCATATTAATCATGGTGTGCTACTGAGGGAGAGCATAGTAAGAGGGAATGTACCAATGTACATGGCCATGGTTCCCCCTCAGCAGCATGCCATGCATATTAATCATGGTGTGTTACTGAGGGAGAGCATAGTAAGAGGGAATGTACCAATGTGCTACTGAGGGAGAGCATAGTAAGAGGGAATGTACCAATGTATATGGCCATGGCTCCCCCTCAGCAGCATGCCACGCATATAAATCATGGTGTGCTTCTGAGGGAGAGCATAGTAAGAGGGAATGTACCAATGTACATGGCCACGGCTCCCCCTCAGCAGCATGCCATACATATTAATCATGGTGTGCTACTGAGGGAGAGCATAGTAAGAGGGATTGTACCAATGTACATGGCCGTGGTACCCCCTCAGCAGCATGCCATACATATTAATCATGGTGTTCTACTGAGGGAGAGCATAGTAAGAGGGACTGTACCAATGTACATGGCCACGGTTCCCTTTCAGCAGAATGCCATACATATTAATCATGGTGTGCTACTGAGGGAGAGCATAGTAAGAGGGATATTGAATCCATATAGGCAGAAGTGTAGAGGCTATCCCATGGTTGTGGATTGGCCAGGGAATTCCTGGTCAGATGTTATATACAGGGTGAAATTCCCTGTAATGTACCCTGCTACTATTGAAAGGTACTGTACATTAATATTTTGTGTTTTAATTTTCAATTTTTTTTTTAATGTTCATTTGTGCAGCATGGCATGGAGAGCAGCAGTGCTAAGCTATGCCTAGATATATACAGCTGACACCTGCTAGACATCTAAAAATAGAAACTGGATTTAATTAATATATATATATATATATATATATATATATATATATATATATATATATATATATGTGTATGTATATATTATTATTTTTTTTTTAATGTCCGTTTGCATAGCGCAAAGTGCAGCAGAGCCAAGCTATGCTTATACAAACACTATTGACACCTGCCAGTCATCTAAAAATAGAAAACAGATGTAATTGATCATTTATATCTGGTTTTGTTTAAGCCCGTTTGTGTGGTGCGGCACTGTGTTTAGCAATGCTAACAGGTAGCTTAGTAGTATATGTGAAGCTATACTCTTTTGCATATTAATCATACAATTTTTTCAATGTCATTTAATTTTTTTTTAATTTAAAAAAAAAATTGGCACATTGACAAGAGCTGCACAGTGCTAAGCATTGTTTAAACATGGTTAACGGTTACTGCTGTTAGCACGTTGCTAAGTTTTGCTAAAATCACAGTTGTGTGAGTTTCTGCGATGCTCAGCTCAACTAAGCAGGTTTGTACGATGTTAAGCAACACAGTGCCTTTTTGAGTGATGTGGTATGACGTTTAAGGGCTGGAAAACAGCCTATATTAAGTCCAATAGGTGGGAATTCTGCACTATTTGTTGGAATCTAACTATTGGTATGCAGGTGGTGTTGGAGAGGGTGCACGCTTTCAGGTGCAGAGATGCTGGAGTCCAGGGTTTTTGTTGAGTTTCATGTATGCAATTACAAACCTAGGCTGTTGGAAGGTAGTTACCAGGGCTCAGAATGTAAGGCTGAGGCCTTGGATCCGTTGGCCTGGGAACTTACCAGTGCTACTTAGGTTCAAAGTTCATAGGTTCATAGGTTAGTACTACGCTAACTGCCCTTGCGAGCCATTTTAAGCCTAGCCAATTATCCCTTGTGAGACTTGAACCCTGCACCTTGTGTTTGAAAGGCAAACACCTTAACCATTAGGCCACCCTCCCAACCCCACTGGTATCCTCTTGAACTTGTGAGCAGTGTCATCACCACTATGACAACCTGAAGCATAGAAAGGAGGTACCTTTGGACACTTGGGTCCAAGAGGCCATGGATGGGCATTCTCCAGACATATGGAAGTATTTCTGCCACTACTTTACTAAAATATAAGCTGAATCTGTGCAAAATAGGTAAACATAATGGTGTGCTTCTCTTCCAACAGCTGCAGCTTAGAGGGCTCACAACATGCAGTCCCATGCCAGGCTCCTGGCCAGGATGCACAGTGAGTGTGGTAAGTAGAGATACATTATGATAAGTGTAGTGCAATAAACAATAAAAACTGTAGCATAATAAAGAATAAACAATAAAAATGGTAGTGCAATAAATAAAAAATAAAAATTGCAGTGCAATAACCAGTAAACAATACCAGTAATAGTAATCAATAAAGTGTAAAGCAGCATTGTGGTGTTTTAACATAATTGCAGTAGAGCTGTATGCATTGCATGTCTATTGGAATGTTGCTGACGTCAACTGTAAAACTGCAATAACTGTGGAATGTGAAAGTAATTGCTAGAACAATGTTTTGCACAACCCACAGTATGGTTCAAGGCTGTCTCCAGGCAACTTTCAGTCACATAATCCTCTATTTTTCTCCCACTCCAGGAACAGAAAGTATATTGGTGAGATAGCCCACTTTATGAGCAGATATTGTGTGTATACTTCACAGATACTTAGCAACAATACCAATAAAAAGTGTAAAGCAGAATTGTGGTTTCATAACAAAATATTTCTAAATACTTGCAGTAGGGCTGTATTCATGGCATGTCTGTTCTAATGTCACTGCAGTCAACTGTAAAACTGTAATAACTGTAGAATACAAAAGTAATTGCTTGAAAAATGTGTTGCACAACCCACAGTATGGTTCAAGGTTGTCTCTAGGCCACTTTCAGTCACATAATGCTCTCTTTTCCTCCCACTCCAGGAACAGAAAGTATATGGGTGAGATAGGCCACTTTGTGGGGAGATATTGTGTGTATACTTCAGAGATACTTGGCAGCAATACCAATACAGTGAAAAGCAGGATTCTGGTTTCATAACAAAATGTGTCTTAATACTTGTAGTAAGGCTGTATTATTGCATGTCTGCTCTAAGTTGCTGCAGTCAATCGTTACATTATTTGCAGATGTCCCCTGCAGTCACAGCTTTTGGGTTCTACTCCCATGCCTGCCAACTAAGACATGTTGGCTGTCTAGTGTACTTAGCATACACAAACATACCTCTCAACTGTCATGATTTTTCGTAATGTAATTACAACCACCCAATCTATCTGGTGCATGATTAGCAGATCAATGATTACCTGGAATGCAATGTATTATCAAATCCGCTTACAGAACACCTTGGTAGTGACTTACATGTACATTATGTGAAACAGTACCGTGTAGTTGTGTACCCGCATCTATTAGTGCTTGGCCCACACTGTCCCATGCTAACAACTTGAGATGCATGTATGTGCTACTTCATCAGTTGAGGAAATGTAGTCACTGTACTCACAACTGACACTGCACACCTGTAGAGCTATGTATTAGTGATCTTTTTAGGGATATCATCTGCAACGTCACTAATAGTATGTTTTTCTCTCTCTCTTCCCACCCCTTATCTTCTTTAATTTATTATTATGATTTAATATTAATATATTTTGTTAAACTAACTATATTTTATTAAACTTTAATTTATTAATGTTATTTATTATTATAATTTATTATTAATATATTTTGTTGAACTAACTGTTTTGTTGGCCTTATAGGTTATTTCATAGTGGCTTGCTGTTAACATACTTACTGTTATGTTATTTAATGTTGTGTTCCACGTAATATACCTTAATATGTATTTGAATTAATCAATATTATGTTCCATCATGTTAATACTAACACTGGTTTGGTTATTACCAGCCTTAACATATTGTTATAACTAATTTACTACAGTGTGTTAAAGTAGGCTGATTCTCTGTGATCCACCTACCTTGCCTCCTCTGGCTGTGGCACTGGGCCTCAGCACTTCTGGGACCCAGACCGGTGGCGCCCTCTCTGCTGCACCTGCACTACCTGCGGCATTGGATAGTTCTGCCTTACGGGATGGGGCTAGGCCCCCCTCTGGGAGTGTTGGTGGAGGGGGAGTTGTCACCCATGATGAACTGTCAGTTTTGGTGTGCAGGATCATGTACTGTGGGTTTGGATAATGCCTGCGCCAGATGGAGAGCATGCTGACCACCCTGGTTGGGCAGGGTCATGCCGGATCCCAGCCTCCACCACTGCCACCCCCCACGGCCGGTGACAGAACAGTGCTGTTAGTCCCCTGGGTGGGGACATGAATCATGCTGCTACCTTGTGGAGGCACATAGGACTGCGATTTCACAACATCCTCCCTATCCAAGGTGTTCACCCCCTATTGTATCATACCCCCCATGTGCTGTCTTGTCTGTCTGAAAAAGCTTCCTCGCCTACCCAACTTACCTCCCTTACACATACTTATGTCCGTTCCCCAACATTCCACTCTCACATTAAAAAAAAATGTGTATCTGTCCCCAAAAAATATAGTTCCATACATAGCTCTCCATTTCACACACATGTCCACTGGACACACATAATTTGGTCTTACTAGCTTGACAATGCAGTTATGTTGTCCTCACCCCTCTCCATGGATGTGAGAGTCCAAATTCATGTACAGATTCTGTCAAAGTGAACAGTTGTTGCTGTACAAGAAATGGATAGCTATGGTCTTTTCCTACACCCTTCCTGCATATACCCACCTGCCTTTTACTATGTTTTCCACTCGCTTGCACCCCCATTTCAACACTCTCCTATCTCCCCGTTTTTCTTTTTTGTAAAGATTTTTTGCTCAATGTGCCACATCGCTGAGCTCAGCTAAACGGAGCTATAGTGATATATGTGTTTTAAATTATAATAAACATATACAAAAATAAAAACATGTCCCCTATTTTGAACCCAAAATCATCACACCTGTGGACCACTGCATTAACGTGCCACGCCACATAGCTGTTAATTAAAACAGGTAGTTTAAGCAAAAAATAACTGCAAGTTACAGTCATTAAGTGAGTGTAAGCAGAGCTGAGCATCGTACCGAATTGCACAAACTTGATGAAAGAGTAATTGGAAAAATGGGAGTGTAACTTGGAGTCTGGTGAAAGCCAGGTATGGATACACCTGCTAAAAAACTACTGGCAAGATACAGTACATGTTCAAATGCAACTCTGGTGGAGAAATACATCCATATAAAGCCATTCACATAATGATGCATGTAAAAAGTATGCCATAGCCTGTATGTGTGCACTTATACCTTGACAAATACACCTGCTGGAACAGTGACTCAGTAGCTCAGTCTGTTAAATGCTCTGCAATTAGTAACTTTTGTCACACATAGTATTGGGTTCAAATCCAATGGTGTGTAGCATTTAAATTACATTATTGTGAAGCCAGCAATTAATGACTGAGTCATGCACTGTTTATCCACACAGTGCATTCCAAATCAAATGTCTGCTTTTCACTGATGGAAGTCACAGCTCTGCAGATATGAACACACTTAACATATCCCTATAGCAACACTATAAGTGCATAAAATGTCAGGTCATCCATTAATATGCATTCACATAGGATTTTAACTCAGGTAATGCAAATGAGGCCCACTAATATCAGAGTGCAGTACACAATCCTTTCATAATCACATTACAGATTAGCACAGCTGCACAACTAACATACACATATGAAGCCCCTGCTAGTAACAAGGACTGCCAGCATACACATTCCAAATGAGCACCACACTGTAAGACATGGCCTGACAGTTGCCCAAATAGTTGACTTAATGTTATATTTACCCCCTATGTTCCTCAAGTGATACAACAAACATGTTGCCTAGTACTCTGTTAGTGATACCGTTGCCTAACATACTTACCATAAACACATGCCTTAATTTGAGTGAAAGGGGTACCCTCACTCTGGCTCTGCCTCTACAACATGCCTGACACAGCTCCCACAGGTACTCTTACAGTTTGTTGTCCTCCAAAATATTCACACTCTCTGCCTATGCCTATTAACTGCAGCAGCAGCTGCAACCTGTTCATAGGTTCATAGGTTCATAGTTTAGTACTAAGCTAACTGCCCTTGCGAGCCATTTTAAGCCTAGCCAATTATCCCTTGTGAGACTCAAACCCTGCACCTTGTGTTTGTAAGGCAAACACCTTAGCCATTAAGCCACCCTCCCAAAATAATCAGCCTTTGCAAGTCTCGAACCCATGACCCTACACACCATAGCCACAGTGAATTACCACTATGCCATATGAACTGTAATACACACATCTCTATATAAAAGTAGCTGCTACAGACCTACCCTCTGTGATGACATAGTCTCCTCACCCCAGTAATGTCCAGCACAATATATCAGAAAGGGCTTCTAATCTACATGAAGGCCTTATATCTTGTTCAGTGGTTGCATATCATTGGCTGATGATGCTGCCAGTCAACTGTGTTGGCTGCAATTAGCATTTCAGATTGGTTAACAGACAATCACCTGGTAATGAGAAGCATGTTAAAAAGACAAACAGCTGGCTATAGGGAACCAGTCTATATGAGACGTTGTTCACACAGTAAACACGTTGCCAAAACTTTATATATCTGCACATATGAACAGAGGAGTATTATACTCCATCAGGTATGTAACCTTTTTGTTTGCAACATGATGCATATGTGTGAATATACTTAGGGCGAATGGGGATTACAGCATTAAGCCTGTCTTAGAACTGTGATAATGACGTGTCATTGATCTCCACATTTGTTACACCTTCAGAGGATTTACAATACATCAGGGGTGGAATGTTTTTTGTCAATGTGGGACAGTGGACTTGTGAGACTGTCCCTTTATAGTGGTTGTAATAGCACATTGCTATTTGTCTGGCACTGTTGTTTTTGACATATTATCGGGGTGTATGATGATACAGCAGTATCTATCATGGCACACATGGGAATAGCTGACTATCACTAGTATCGTAGTTGTATCCACATGCTTAGTATGTTTGCTCACTTTAGAATATGACATGTGCGATCAAGCAGTGGACACTGCCAGACGTTATATTCTTGTTGTATCTCTACATTGTGTACTTCCATGTATGTGATCCTGACATGTGTTCCCATTTTGTTGTCTTTCAGGAAACATGTATCCCAGATGTTGTGTCCCTTTCACAGATGCAGAGAATGATAAAGTACTGGAAGGTCTCCATCAACACCATGAACTCCAACTTTCCAGGAGTAGGCAAAAACAGAGAACAATGGGTAGCATTGTGGGCTGACCTTGTCCATGACATGAATGCCATAGTCATCAGAGCAGGACATATGAACAGGTTCGACACCATGCATAGGATCATAGGATCATAGGAAATTACTAGGCTAATGGCCCTGGGGCCCTTACAAGCCTAGCCAAGAGTTTATCCCCAAAAAAGAAACCTCACTCAGCACCTGTTACTTCTGTAATTGAGGGATAAAGGTGGAGCCCCTGGGACAAGTTTGTGGTTTCCCATCTCTCTGTTTGACATGTATGAGAAGTCTATTCCAGAGAAGGGGCAGCCTCTAGGAGACAAACCTCTCTGTCCAGCAGGTTTTGTTGATGTTGCATATTAAATTTAGGCCTATCAAGCGGGTAATGCGTGAGGTGTTAGACTTATGGATATGGAACATCGCTAATAGGGCAAGGTCCGATATTGCCTTGTAGGCAAGACACAGATCACCTCTGAGCGATCTGTATAATACCGAGTAAAGTGATAGTAATTTGAGCCTGTCAGCATAAGACAGGTGCTGGAAGCCATGGATTCTCTTTATAAAGTATTTCTGTGGCCTTTCCAGTTGGTGCAGGCGTTTGGAGAGGTACATACCAAACTCCACATTATACTAAATTATAGGTCTAATGAGAGAGGAGTACAGAGAGGCAATAACCTCCTTTTTTCTGGATGCAATCCCTTTACTTATGAGATGAACCAAGTAAAAGGCTTTTGTGACCACTGCGCCACATGATGGTCGAATGTGAGGTTGTTGTCAACCTGAATACCCAGGTCTCTCACCACAGGGTGTGTGCTTAGGGGTTGCCATTGATGTGGTAATCAGTAGGGACTGTGTTTTTGCCAAATGGTATGATAATACATTTTTTTTTGCATTTAACTTAAGGCCATGACTTTGGCACCAGTTATTTGTAGCTGTGAGACCATCTTGCAGTATGTTAATATCATCTGATGAGTCAATGACGGCACCCAACTTACAGTCATCTGCAAACTTGGTCAGCCACAGGCCCTTGGTCTTTGCCTGGACCCCTGAGAAGTAGATGCCAAACAGTAGGGGTCTCAGGACAGATCCCTGGGGAACACTACTAGTGACAGGTCTGCTGTCAGAGGTGATGGTGCCTATTTTGAGCTTGTGGGTCCTATCTGTGAGCCAGTTGGCCACCCATCTGACAAGATAGAGATTAACACCAAGTTGTGTTAGCTTTTTAATGATGCCAGAGTGGGGAATTGTGTCAAAGCCTTGGCCAGGACAAGGTAAGCTGTATGTACTGACTTTCCCTCTTCCAGGGCCTTGGTGACAGTCTCAAAGATGTCAACTAGGTTCAGTAGGCAAGATCTGCCCCTGATGAATCTGAATTGGGTGGGGTCGAGTGTTTGGAGATTGCCTATTTTCTTGTTTATGAGATCCATAATAATACTCTCCATGGCTTTACAGATCAGACTTGTCAAGCAAATAGATAGTTTCCTGGGTCAGTAGTGGCACCCCCTTTGTGCAAGGGGATGACAATGACGGTTCTCCACTCTGCTGGAATGAAGCCTGTAATTAGGCTGTGGTTGATTTGGGTGCTCAGTGGTGAAGCTAGTTCTTGCTGGAGATGGTGCAGAATACACGTAATGTCTGCTTTTAGACTTTCTTATTGTCCTTCTGTGAAACCATTTAATATTTACTTGTAAGCACTTCTGCTGATGTGAGAATGCACCAATATTTGCCTTTCAGAATTATTTTTCTGCTGATTCTATAATAAGCCATGTCTATTCATCTGTCAATGTCTTTGCTGATACTGTGGGAGAACATGTTTTTGAGGAAACAGCTTGTAAAAGAGCACATACTGCTAATTTTATAAAAAGCATGTTCATTCATTTGTCAAACTTTCTTGCTGATCCATTAACAGAATTTTCTTATTTTTTTCACTTATTTTAGACAGAGCTATGTCACATAGTATGGATGCCAATATTACATTGCTAAGCTCTATACCTACATTCAAGCAGACGTTTTATTCTATGCTTTATCTTTCAGCGTATTTACAGCAGAATTAATTTTAATCTTTTATTCATTGATTAACACACACACTAACTTAGGTCAGTAACATTTTAAATATCTCTGTGGGAATGTCACCTGGTAACTGAGATTTTCCTTGAGTTCAGAGCTTAGATCGCTTGCCTTATTTCCCCTATTGTCAGTTCCTGACCTAGCATCTGTTTATATGGGCTTGTCAGCTGGGGCCAAAGGATGGCCTGATTAAATTCTAGCCATGTCATACAGAGAAGTTGGATGAAGACTATTATAGCCAGGTTGACTTTGTGGGCAGGGTATACTTTCTGTCCCTTTGCATCGTTCTTACATGACATTGTGTTGGCCTTGTCCCTTTCCATCGTTCTTACATGACATCGTGTTGGCCTTGTCCCTTTGCATCGTTCTTACATGACATCGTGTTGGCCTTGTCCCTTTCCATCGTTTTTACATGACATCATGTTGGCCTTGCCCATTTGCATCGTTCTTACATGACATCGTGTTGGCCTTGTCCCTTTGCATCGTTCTTACATGACATCGTGTTGGCCTTGTCCCTTTGCATCGCTCTTACATGACATTGTGTTGGCCTTGCCCATTTGCATCGTTCTTACATGACATCGTGTTGGCCTTGTCCCTTTGCATCGTTCTTACATGACATCGTGTTGGCCTTGTCCCTTTGCATCGTTCTTACATGACATCATGTTGGCCCTGTCCCTTTCCATCTTTCTTACATGACATTGTGTTGGCCTTGTCCATTTGCATCGTTCTTACATGACATTGTGTTGGCCTTGTCCCTTTGCATCGTTCTTACATGACATTGTGTTGGCCTTGTCCCTTTGCATCGTTCTTACATGACATCATGTTGGCCTTGTCCCTTTACATCGCTCTTACATGACATAGTGTTGGCCTTGTCCCTTTGCATTGTTCTTACATGACATCATGTTGGCCTTCTCCATTTGCATCGTTCTTACATGACATCATGTTGGCCTTGCCCATTTGCATTGTTCTTACATGACATCGTGTTGGCCTTGTCCCTTTGCACCGTTCTTACATGACATCGTGTTGGCCTTGTCCCTTTGCATCGTTTTTACATGACATCTTGTTGGCCTTGTCCATTTGCATCGTTCTTACATGACATCGTGTTGGCCTTGTCCATTTGCATCGTTCTTACATGACATCGTGTTGGCCTTGTCTCTTTGCATCGCTCTTACATGACATTGTGTTGGCCTTGTCCCTTTGCATCGTTCTTACATGACATCGTGTTGGCCTTGTCCCTTTGCATCGCTCTTACATGACATAGTGTTGGCCTTGTCCCTTTGCATTGTTCTTACATGACATCATGTTGGCCTTCTCCATTTGCATCGTTCTTACATGACATCATGTTGGCCTTGCCCATTTGCATCGTTCTTACATGACATCGTGTTGGCCTTGTCCCTTTGCACCATTCTTACATGACATCGTGTTGGCCTTGTCCCTTTGCATCGTTTTTACATGACATCGTGTTGGCCTTGTCCATTTGCATTGTTCTTACATGACAGTGTGTTGGCCTTGTCCCTTTGCATCATTCTTACATGACATTGTGTTGTCCTTCTTCCTTTTCCTTATTCTCTGGGCTGATAATTTAAGGATCTGAATTTGTTTTGCCCAGTGTAACAGTCTTTGCCCCATCTCAGCTTTAACAGAGAAATCTATACATTTATATCTTATTTTTATACTGTTGATGGAGTTCATGAGCTATGTGTTTCTGCAGCTAATATTTATGTATTGTGTTATCAGGATTCTGTACTTTATGAGTATATATTGCCAGCCTTTTTAGGAGCCCCTGATTTGCTGCTTGTTTAATTCTTGCATCCTACTCAGAAAATCTTCCTTAAATTGTTCCCATTTATTGTATATTAGCCTATTTCTCTTTCTATTCATTTGCCAGTATAGCCTGACCTATTCTGAAATCTGAAAAAACACAAAATCCAAAAGCCCCCAAAACTAAAACAAATCCAAGTCAGACAGTCACAAGCAGCAACTGTTTTATTTGATAAACCACTTAAAACCAAAACAGAACATTATATACATATTAAGCGCTTTCATCCCTTATCCCAGTTCAGAATTGTCAAGGGCAGATCTTGCTTGTTGAACCTGGTTGACTTCTTTGAGACGGTCACCAAGGCCCTGGATGAGAGAAAGTTGGTTCATACAGCTTACCTTGACTTGGCCAAGGCCTTTGACACAATACTCCACTCCAGCATCATCGAAAAGCTAACACAACTTGGCGTAAATCCCTGTCTCATTAGCTGGGTAGCTGACTGGCTCACTGACAGGACCCTCAAGGTCAAAATAGGCACCTCCACCTCCAATAGCAGACCTGTCACTAGTGGAGTGCCCCAGGGATCTGTCCTTGGACCCCTACTGTTTGGCATCTACTTCTCAGAGGTCCAGCAAAGACAAAAGGCCTGTGGCTGACCAACTTTGTGGATGACTGTAAGTTGGGTGCTGCCATTGACTCCACAAATAATGTTAACATACTGCAAGCAGGTCTAGCAGCAGCTAATGACTGTTCCCAAAGTCATGGCCTCAAGTTAAACTCCAAAAAATGCATCATCATACCATTCAGCAGAAACATGACCCCTACTGATTACCAGATCAATGGCAACCCCCTAAACATACAACCTGTGGTGAGAGACCTGGGTACTCAGGTTGATAGCAATCTCACATTCGACCATCATGTAGCGGCAGTGGTCAGAAAAGCCTTTTACTTGGTTCATCTCATAAGTAAAGGGATTACATCCAGAAAAAGGAGGTTATTACCTCTCTATACTCCTCCCTCATTAGACCAATAATTGAGTATAACACCCTGTTTGGTATGTACCTCTCCAAACATTTGCACCAACTAGAACGTCCACAGAAATACCTCACAAATAGAATCCATGGTCTTCAACACCTGTCCTATGCAGACAGGCTCAAATCACTATCACTCTACTCAGTATCATACAGATTGCTCGGAGGTGATCTGTGTCTCACCTACAAGGCAATTTTGGACCCTGCCCTACTAGACATTCTCCATATCTGTAAGTCTAACTCCTCACCAATTACCATCTGAAAAGGCCTGAATCTAATATCTGATATCAACAAAACCTGCTGGAGAGATAGGTTTGTCTCCCAGAGCTGTCCTGTCTCTGGAACAGACTTCCCATACACATCAAACAGAGTACCTCACTGACCCTCTTCAAGTTCAACCTTGATGAGAAGATGGGAAACCACAAATTTATCCCAGGGATTCCATCTGTGTCCCTCATTGACAGGGGTGACAAGTGCTGACTGAAGTTTCTTTTTGGGGATAAAGTCTTGGCTAGGCTTGTAAGGGCCCCAGGGCCATTAGCCTAGTAACATCCTATGATCCTATGATCAGACCTTCATCAGAATATAAAAACAGATAAGTTACAAAACTTTTATACACACATCCATTAGCAATGACAAGACTTTCTTTGATGTTTCAAGAGGGAGTGTCTCCACCCATTCATAGGTAAAGTAGTATCAGAATGCTATCTAGAGTTCAGATGTAAGTGCACTTCACCTTGACAGTGTGTAATTTTGTAAGCCAGTTAGAAAACTGGAAACTTTTTTATCAAACAGATTATGTTTTTATATATATTTTAGTTTCTGTAAAAAATTTTAAATAAAATCTTAAATAAAAAATAAAAAACACATTAAAATGAGAAATGTGTAAGCATTTAACCATATAAAACATAACTATGTTAAAATGATATACATAAAAATTGCTCCAAAACGTGCAGTACCTAAAAATAACTAAACATTCAATGCATGCAATGAGATGGTGAAAAATATTAAAAGTAATTGTAATGGGCAAAGGGGCATTCAATTAAAGAGTAGATAAAATGTATGTCAAACATCATTTCCTTGAAGGAGCTTGAATAGGAGGAAAAATGTGTTAAATATAAAGTTCACATAAATATCTTTATTTGTTAGTATGTTGTGTATTTAAAATATAAAAAGGGTGCTTAAAGTGTGAACCCACAGCGAAGGGGCCAGACGTATTATTTGTAGCATTTGCCCCTACCTCTGTCCAGTACTTTGTAATAATGACCATTCCTCCTGGCATATGTAAAGGTCAGTTCCCTGTGCTTTCTCCTATTAAACCGGTGAACTTGAGAATTCTGAGGCAATGTAGCAACTGCCTCATGTACACAGACAACCCTCTCCTCTTACCTCCCAACACTCAGACTTGTGAGAGATGCACTTATATATCCAAATTGGAAGCCATGCACTCTCAAGCCAAGACCAGAATAGCTGGTCAAGAGGAGAAGGTCAACACCTTCACCACACCACATGCAACACATAGCCCTCCAGAACACCCACCATCATAACTCTCACATAAAAACACAAACCACACACCCAACTTCACAGAGGCTTTCAATAGAAATCTACCCAAACAGCAGAGATCTCCAAGGCAGAAATGCACTCGACCACCACAACACAGCACAAACTGGCTATCAACCTAAGCCCCTAAGGCAAAACAGCTTACCCAATACACTAATCATAGGTGACTTGATAGTGAGGCACACTGATGTTCCACTCACTAGGTTGAATAAGGAAAAGGTAACAGTCAGCTGTCTATCAGGTGCCAGAATTTGACACATAACACACACATGCAGGTCATTCCACAACAAGTACAAGTATGATTCTGTCACTGTCCATGTGGGTGTGAATAACCTGAGACACACCTCCCTCGACTACATGAAGAGACATAGAGGAGCTCTCGGATCATGTGGCCCAGGTGCATATGACCCTAGCTCTGAGCAGCATCCTACTATCACCCAGAATGATACTGCAGTGCAAGCAGAAATTGGCTAAGTTTCTGTTGTCATTCTAAGGGGATCCAGTATCTGTCTGCTTGGAATGACATGATTGACAGACCTCAATGCTTTGGCAGTGATGGCCTGCATCTGTCACACCTGGGTTTCTGGATACTGGCTAAGGCTCTTGCCACCCCTATAGTGCCTTTTTTAGGCAATGTTCCAAAGACCAAATTACCACCATAACAGCTATAAATAAATGCAATCTGAGGGTCATGCTGCTCAATGCTAGACGTCTAAATCTCAAGATGCACTTTCTCAAAGCACTCCTCAAAATGGAGAACATTGACATTTGTGCTGTAATAGAGACCTGGTTTAAAACAGCAGAAAGCACCCCTGCACTACTAGGCTATAATTCATTCTACATCTTTCGGCCCCAGAACATGGACCGAAGCTCCAAAGACGGTGGTATCAACATATTCATAAAGGATATGCACACCTCCAAACTAGTAGCCCAGCATAACGCATCTGAGATACTTCAGGTACAACTAACACTGGGTAAGACGGCGATTCAGGTCATAGCCTGCTATAGGTCCCCAACCATGTCCCAAGGCTCTCACTCCACATTCCTAAGCACCCTGGAAACTATCGGGGTCCAATCAACACTCTCATACTAGGTGACTTCAACTACCCCTCCATCAAGTGGGAAAACTACTCATGCACCAATACACTGGACCAATGCTTCCTGAAATTCATAAATTCCAATGCCCTGGACCAGCTTGTTCTTACCCCCACTAGAGGAAGCAACATCCTTCACCTGGTTATTACTAACATTGGCAACCATTGCTCTACACAATAGTCAATTCCTCCTTGGTTAGATCCAACCACAAACTAATCACCATGGAAATCCACATCTCACCCACATCCCCCGCAAAGGTAACCACCATGATAAACTTCTCCAAAGCTGGCTTTGGGGTCCTAAAAACAGAGGTGGCTAACTTTACGACACCCATGTCAATGGATAAATAATAATAATAATAGATGCATGACTGCCGAATCATACACCAATGCACTCTAGGAACACATACACAAATGCATGGAACTAGCCATACCCAACAGAACCAAGACAATCTCCTCCAAAAAAAGGAAGCCAATCTTGTGGTACCCTGCCATTAATAAACTCTACAACAGAAGGAAGAAACTGTTGCAGAAAAAGGTGAAGTCCCAAGACTGGAAAAACTCCCTTATTAGCCTCAACAAAAACTTGAGATCCCTCATCAAAACCTCTAAAGCCAGCTATGAAGAAAGAATTGCAGCAGACATTAAAAACAACCACAATGCCTTCTATAGTTATATCAAAAATCTCCACAGCAATACCCAGGTTTCCTCTGAGTTACTGCACAATGGTACCTGCTATACTGAGCCAACAGATATTGCCAACATACTGGCCAACAGATTCAGTGCCAACTTTACCCCTCTGTCCCCCCCTAAAGGACCAATCACAGTACCAGAAGAATGCCAGGCACCCAGCATTAATGCAGCACAGGTTAAAGCTGCATTGTCCAAGGCCAAGAATACAGCTTCCATGGGACCGACAATATCCCTGGATGTGTTCTACATGAACTACAAAGTGAACTGGCACCACATCTGCGTGCCCTGTTCAATCACAGCATCACCTCAGGATTTGTCCCTACCAAATGGATCACTGCTACAGTCATCCCTCTCCATAATGGGGGAGTGACAACAGACCCTGGGAATTATCACTCCATTAGCCTGATGAATCTGATATGCAAGGCTATGGAGCACATCATCATGGACCTAATTAACAAGGATATAGGGAATCTCCAAACTCTAGATCCCACTCAGTTTGCTTTTATGAAAGGTAGATCATGCCTGCTCAACCTGGTTGACTTCTTTGAGTCAGTCACTAGAGCTGTGGATGATGGCAAGGCAGTTCATACAGCCTACCTCGATCTGGCCAAGGCCTTTGATACTATTCCCCACTCAGGAATTATTGATAAACTCACCAAACTAGGCATCGACCCCTATATCACTATGTGGGTTGCAAGTTGGCTATCAGATAGAACCCACAGTGTGAAAATAATGGACTCCAAGTCAGACTGCCAACCAGTCACAAATGGAGTCCCACAGGGATCAGTCCTGGGTCCTGTCCTGTTTGGCATCTACTTCTCAGAAGTCCAGGCCAACACAGAGGGACTTTGAGACTCTGGCTGACCAAGTTCACAGACAATTGCAACCTGGGAGCCATTAATAACTCCCAAAGCGATGTAGACATCCTACAGAAAGGCCTCACTGAGACCAGTGACTGGTGTCAAAACTATGGCCTTAAGCTTAATGCCAAAAAATGCGTCATCATCCCCTTTGGGAAAAACTCAGTTCCCACTAATTACCACATTGATGGGAGCCTACTGAACACTGAAGGCATTATAAGAGATCTGGGGACAAAGGTTGACAGCAACTTCTCCTTCGACCACCACATTGCCACTGTGGTCAGAAAGTCCTTCTATGCGGAACATCTCATTACCAAGGGTTTTGCATCCAGGAAGAAAGAGATCATCATCTCTCTCTATTCTTCCCTCATTAGACCAATCATCGAGTATAATGCCCCATTTGGCATCTACCTGACTAGACACATGCAACAGCTGGAAAGGCCACAAAAGTACCTCATGAAAAGGATCCTAGGCCTTAAACACATGTTGTACATAGACTCAAAAAACTCCAGCTATTCTCTGTCTCATATTGTCTACTAAGAGATGGTCTCTGCTTGACTTACAAAGCCATGTCTGACCCAGCCCTGCTAGAAATGCTACATCTGAAGAAGTCCCAATCCCTCCACACCACATGCTCCAGAGACCTTAACCTCATTACCACAATCAACAGAACATGCTGGAGGGACATGTTCATAACCCAGAGACTGCCCATGCTCTGGAATAGACTTCCCATACATGCCAAGCAGAGCACCTCACTGGCCCTTTTCAAGAGAAAACTTGATGAGTAGATGGGAAATAGAAAGTTCACCCTGGGGATCACTCCAGTAGATCTACTTGATAGAGGCACTGGGAATTAACGTTGGGCATCACAATGCCAGGGCACTTCTATAGGTTCATAGGTTCATAGATAGGTACTAGACTATTGACCCTAGGGCCTATATAAGCCTAGCCAAAAAGGTACCCTGGCTTTTGCCACCCAAGAAAATTATTTTCCTGTGCTCCTGTTGAGCAGAGCCACATAGGTGATCCCCGGGGTGAATTTCCTATTTCCCATCCAGTCATCAAGATTTTTCTTAAAGAGTGCTAATGATGAGCTTTGTTTGATAATAAATAAACAGCCCTTGCAGGTCTTGAACCCAGGACCCTGTACACTATAGTCACAGTAGTTAACCAGTAAGCCTGGTACTAGGTTTGTAAAGGCTCCAGGGCCATTAACCTAGTACACACCTATGAACCTATTACTTAGTCAATGCTTTAAATTTCAAAAGGTGTGCAATGCAACAGGACTCTAGTCTAGGCCAGCCATGGGCATTCAAAGTCAATTGCCAGTATAATTACCTTACTTCCAATAACTGTACACGTGGACCTCCCCTCACTCCTTCCTTCTTCTTCTGAAATCTGCTGTAACAAGAGCAGTCTGTTAATAAGGAGCAGGTTCACCCTCACTGTTTTTCCATTTGTACCCCAAAGAAATTAGAGTGGTCCAGCATCACTCAACTGTGGTCTGAGAGACTCTCTGGGATTATCTCTGCAATGCTCCTCCTATTGATTAACAAGTTACTAATTAGCACATAATCAGTCTGCTGGTTGTCCCAATATGGGGAGCAAAATAAGTGAATCCTCATGCTTCTTGATGCAGTACTCATCCTGCATCACAGTACTCAGCATGCATCACAGTACTCACTGTACATCACAGTACTCACTGTGCATCACAGTACTCACTGTACATGACAGTACGCTTTGTGCATCACAGTACTCAGCATGCATCACAGTACTCACTGTACATCACAGCACTCACTGTGCATTACAGTACTCACTGTGCATCACAATACTCACCATGCATCAACAGTACTCACCATGCATCACAGTACTCACTGTGCATCACCATACTCACCGTGCATCAACAGTACTCACCATGCATCACAGTACTCATTGTACATCACAGTACTCACTGTGCATCACAGTACTCACTGTGCATCACAATACTCACAGTGTATCACAGTACTCATTGTGAATCACATTACTCACCATGCATCACAGTACTCACTGTACATGACAGTGCGCTTTGTGCATCACAGTACTCAGCATGCATCACAGTACTCACTGTGCATCACCGTACTCACTGTGCATCAACAGTACTCACCCTGCATCACAGTACTCACCATGCATCACCATACTCACTGTGCATCACAGTACTCACTGTGCATCACAGTACTCACTGTACATGACAGTACTCACCGTGCATCACAGTACTCACTGTACATGACAGTACGCTTTGTGCATCACAGTACTCAGCATGCATCACAGTACTCACTGTGCATCACTGAACTCACCGTGCATCAACAGTACTCACCCTGCATTACAGTACTCACCATGTATCACCGTACTCACTGTACATCACAGTACTCATTGTGCATTACAGTACTCACTGTGCATCACAATACTCACCGTGCATCAACAGTACTCACCATGCATCACAGTAGTCACTGTGCATCACCGTACTCACCGTGATTCAATAGTACTCACCATGCATCACAGTACTCACTGTACATCACAGTACTCACTGTGCATCACAGTACTCACTGTGCATCACAATACTTACAGTGTATCACAGTACTCACTGTAAATCACAGTACTCACCATGCATCAACAGTACTCAGCATGCATCACAGTATGCACTGTGCATCACAGTACTCACCATGCATCACAATACTCACCGTGCATCACAGTACTCATTGTGCATTACCGTACTCACCGTGCATCAACAGTTCTCATCATGCATCACAGTACCCACTGTACATCATAGTACTTACTGTACATCACAGTACTCACTGTGCATCACAGTACTTACCGTGCATCAACAGTACTCACCATCCATCACAGTACTCACTGTGCATCACCATACTCACCGTGCATCAACAGTACTCACCATGCATCACAGTACTCACTGTACATCACAGTACTCACCGTGCATCACAGTACTCACCGTGCATCACAGTACTCACCATGCATCACAGTACTCACTGTGCATCACCATACTCACTGTGCATCACAATACTCACCATGCATCACAGCACTCACCATGCATCACAGTACTCAATATGCATCCACAAGACAAAATTCTGTCAGTCATGACTGGCTTATACCTAATGTCTGCCAGGGGTCTTTGGTCATTTCATATTACACCAAGTATAACTAACAGATATTTAATAGCTCACAAGGTGCCTAAAGGACCTGAGGTGATTTGCACCATGTCACTTTGCAATCCTTTAATATGAAATAAAACTGAGGATTGCCTACCCAGGAAATGACTTATCTAACAACATTAAACAACATCTTAACCTAGTCCAGTACATGCTCATCACAGGGTTAAAACTTTTTCACTTTACAATTCTATCAAGATTCTATTCTTAATATAGTATTCTCAACCTGTTACTGAAATGGCAAAACAATTTTTATACATAACTGCTACCTATACAATCCACTAAGTTGCACATGTGCTTTCTTTATTGTAACTTCCACCTCTAAAAATCTTAGAATGTATAAATGCAACTATTGTTTGTACATAAATGTAAATAGAAGTGTAACTACTGTTTCTGTATAAATGTAAATAGAAATGTAACTACTCTGTGTTTGTGTAGAATTTAGTATAATGCAATGTAAGCAAATGGAGCTTTTCTTCCATGACTCTGTTGAAAATGGGTATTACCCAGTTGGACTATCCTAGTAAACAAAGACAAAAAATAAATACATAAACACATACATAAATATGAACATATTATGCATGAAACCTCTTCTGGTTTTAAATCTAAGTGCAATTTAACTAAATGGAAGAGACAGCCATTTAGAAATAGCAGCTGTACAGTTCTAGGAGAATGCTGTCTATGTTCAGATCACACCATTTCTGTGATGGGTGTGCCAAACTTATATAGATTTGCTCAGCACACTGCCAAACAGCACGGTTCTTGTTATATACATTCCCTCAGCACACTGCTAAACAGCACGGTTCTTGTTACTATTTAGTTTTGGGGTACATATTAGGGTGAGACCCACCTTTTTGGGAATAGTGCTCTCCAGCCCCTAATAAACTCATAAATAACTTTTGTATTATATGAGGCTGTTATCTATATGATAAGGAGTTATTGCTTGTAGGATAACATATTTTGGTCCCATATATTTTTTTCAAGGATTACTGATATTTTGCCATAGTATACATTGGTGTGGCAGATCAGTTGACATATATAAATAATAACCAACCTATGATGCCTGGTCGGAATATTTAGTATTTGATAGTTCATCAACACGGATAAAGTTCACCAACTGCCGAAAAAACACTTTATTGCACGAACTCCAAACAACGTTCATATTTTTTGGGGCTTGAAGGTATTTTCACTTGATATTGGCAGGTCATCTTTATTTTGGTGATGTTCATATGATGTTCACCAACATTTTCCTCTCTTAGTATATCTTTGTCAGTGTTTTATTTATTTTATTTTTATTTTACATTTGTTAACCGGGCTAGTCCAACAGGATACATGTCCATTTTCAGTAGAGGCCCGGGGAGAAAAGCTCCACTACAACTACTAAAACAAGATAAAAATATGTAAAAATGCAGAAATACAAAAGATATACATTTCAATGAATACATGGATTGACCAACTGCAAGTTGTAAATGCATTAGAGTACAATATGAGGCTAAGAATATGAGGCTTAGCAGGAACAAAAAAAAAATTCAAGTAAAGAGGTAGGATACGCTATTGCATGTTTGAAAGGAATTGATAAAAAATTTAGATATATGTCAATTTAAAGAAGATGTCACAGAGACACTAATGAAGAGGATATTCCAGAGAGCAAGAACTGAGAAAAAGAACTAAGGGGATGAATGGAACAGATGGCAGGAAGGAAGAATGATTAGCCAGGGTTGTTGCAAGAGCATAGCCAGTGGTTGGAGAGGAAGAGTTTTAGTTTAGATTTAAATAGTGGGAGTGAAGTAAGGAAAGTGAGGTCTTGTGGAAGTTGGTTCCATATTTTGCAAACTATTTTTGTTCATTTTGTGCCGATACTGGAGACTGGCCCTGTATCACTTATTTTGAGGTGCACAGATCTGGGGTATTATTGTAGGGAGATATATACTGGATGTACTTGTGATTGTGAAGCTTATGGTCATGGATATAGATGCAATTCTTCAGGGCCTGTGTGCCGACAAGAACGATATTGGTGTATTTGGTGCACCTTTTACTCAGGATAACAATCTGGATGTGGAAAACAGGGATCCAGTTGACGGCTGCAATCAATTATTTCAAGGATTGAATAAAAGTCTGAAAACCCTACGTACCAATGTTGACACCTCAAATTATTTAAGGCTTATTTAAGCAAAAATATCACCCCTCAGGGATTGAGGGTCAAAATACAGCCTCTGGTTGGTCGGATAGATGAAACACTGACAAGGGAATGGTGGGAAGTGCAATAGCAAGCCTCCCTTTCTTTTGTTCAGATTTTGGCTAGTTATTATAAACGTATAATAGAGGAGAATGTTGGTGAAGTTAGGTCTGTTTGTAATGATTTGAAGAAATTTGAAGGATTACCTGCATATACCAACTGTTTCAATAAATTAACCAAGGATTTGTTGGCTTTTGAAAAACAAACTAAGGACAAAAAATACATAAATTCAATAGGGATGTCACTGATTATCAGAGGGGAAAGCCCTTTGAACATCAAAAATGTGTTAAATTTTCTGAAAGTGGGGAATTCGCATATACTCCTTTCAGAAGAAAAAGGTCCAGATCTGTTTTGAAGAATATGGCCTCACAGTCTAGTAGTACTTTGGGGGGATGAGTCATCTGCCACAGATATAGATTATCCCAACACACAGGCTTCACCCACACCAAAGAAATCTAGAAACAGTGACCACTCTTTAGAATTGGCAGGCATAGGGGTGGGATGAAGCACAAGTGTAAATACAGGTACAATGGAGGGACTTCTCCAAACTTTGCTAACTCATTAGAGCTTGATTTTAATATACATAACATCTCATCTGTCCAGTTAAATGACAATCAAAAGAAATTACTTAACAAAGGTCTTAACTATGTTCCTGGTTTTGTCATTGATGAGAATATTGTTGTGAATGATGTCCTGGATTTTTGCCATAGATTAAATCTAAAAATGTTTTTTGGTTCCAGTGAAACTTCTCAAAGATCTACAGAATTTAGGTTTGGCAAATCGGCTTTATGCCTCCTATGAATAAATATGTTGGTATCTTTCAGCAGGCGGTTCTCAAAGATCTGCATTTCAGGTTATGTGATTCCAGTTTGTTGCACCATAATCGTACGGTACAGGAACAACAGGCTCTTACTGAATTGAAAAATAATACCAATATAGTGATTACTACTGTGGATAAGGGTGGGGCAGTGGTTATATTGGACACAGATTATTATCTGGCAGAGAGAAATGGCCAATTGTCCAACCCTCAGCACTATATGCACATGCCCTTAGACCCTACACCTAACTTTAAGAAGGAGATAGACTCGTTTCTTAGCTTAGCAGTAGAGGAAGGTATCATGCAGGAGCCTATGTTGCACCAACTTATGGTGTAGGATCCACAAAAACAACAAATTTTATATCTTTTACCAAAGAGACATAAAAGTCTGGATAAACCTCTGCGAAGACCAATTGTATCAGGTATCGGATCCTTGACAGAACCGCTTTCTGATTTTCTAACATATTATCTCAAACCAATACTCAAACATGTACGAGCATGCATCCAAGATACCACTGAATTTCTCAGGATTATATCAGAGACATAATTAGAACCAACATGGCTACTGTGTACACTGGATGTAAAAGCACTCTATACTAACATTCCCCATTGGGCAGGACTAGCAGCGCTCCAACATTGGTTGGACAGGGTGGATCTTTATTCAGCTGGACTTAACACTCCATTAGTTTGTATGGCTGAACACATTCTGACAAAGAACATTTTTTACTTCAATGGGGAATACTACTGGCAAACAAGAGGTACAGCCATGGGGGCTTCATTTGCCCCTATTTACGCTGATATATTCATGGGGTATCTTGAGGAACACCTTATTTATGACACCTCACATAATTTATACATCAATGAGATAGACATCTGGAGGAGGTACCTTGACGACTGTTGGATGGTGTGGCGTGCTGACCAACAGTATTTGGGTGAGTTTGTCCAATATTTAAATGAAAATAAATGGGGTATCAAATTCACACTGAACTCTGATATGTATTATGTTAACTTTTTGGATGTTGCAGAGTCTAAACAACCAGATGGGTCTCTTGCCACCAGTGTGTGTATAGGAAATACCCCCAATATAACAACTTGCTATATGCCACTAGTCTGCACCCACACCATACCATACGGAACATACCCAAATCGCAGTTTTTGCATATTAGGAGGATTTGTTCTGAGAAGGAAGATTTTGCCACTTTTCAACAGGATATGACACGCAGGTGCCAGACTAGGGGTTATTGACAACGGGATATACAAGCTGCTAGTCAGTTTGCATCTGCTCAGGATAGATCACAGTTACTTGTATATAAGGACAGGACTCACACAGCAGAAGCACAGCCGATTAGATTTATAACCACCTATGGTAGGAACATCCATCTCATCAGGGATATTGTAACCAAACACTGGAACATTCTTATGGCAAACGAAGACTTGAATCACGTTAGGGGATCAATACCGATTTTCATACCGCAGGGGCAAAACACTGGGTTTTCAATTTGCACATTATAAGAAGCATAATAATGGTTTGTCTAGGGTCTATATCACTTCGACGAAACGGCAGAAGTTCGAACATCATATGTTCGAACTTCTAACCTCAAAGTGCAAAACCATCGAAGGCTTAAAACAGCAATTTTTTTCTCAGGGAAAAAAATCGCTGTTCCAAGAAATACACGCACAACACAAGCACACCAAGAAAACAGCAATCCACACACATACACTTAAAATCCTACATCTAACCCTACACTAAACTGTACATACACTACTATCTATCCACTTACCTTAACCCAAACTCTAACCCTAAGGTCTGTCACTATCGCATACTCACCTGACCCATGCCCTAACCCTAACTCACCTATCCCACCCTAACCCTAAAGTCTGTCACTATCGCACACCCACCTCATCCGCGCCCTAACCCTAACTCACCTAACCTGTGCCCTAACCCTAACGTCCGCACAATTGCACACTTACCTGAACCCGACCCGTAACTTTCCACCACAGTGCTGAAAATAGTGAAGCCACAGAAACGGCCAACTGAATTCTTTCCCTGGGAAAGAATTTGGTGTTCCCGGCTTCGCGATAATCAGTTTTCAAACTTCACAGTTCGAACATATGTTGTTCGAACTGCTGAAGTTTCGACGAACTGAAAGGAACCCGTTTGTCTATGTGTTATCAATTGACTATAACAGGGGATAAACTTTTGGGATCATTTCCATGTGGACACTGCTCCTTCTGTAAAACACAGGCAGGGTATTTGATATACAATGTTTTGGAAATTGCGGATCAGATTGGGTTATATATTTGGCTACTTGCAATTGCTCATCTTTTTATATTGGACAAACATCACGTCCCCTATGGATTTGCATGTCATAACATTACAGTGACATCCGAAACAAACGGCTGACTAATGCCTTATATAAACACCAAATTATCCATCCCACCACCAATTTTTCTTTTACAGTGATTGACAGGATACAGGGAGATCGGTTTAACAAACTAGGCTGGCATTCTATCTTGAATAATAAGGAGAAATATTGGATTGTTAAACTAGGAGGTCTGTTTTCACCAGGTTTAAATGACCACTTATAATGTAGGTGCATTTTATATTTTGTTATATGTTCAGAAATTTGCTAATTGAAATGCAGGAAATGACACAATAGGAAGTATGGATGCATTTGTATATAAACACATGGTTTTGTTAGCATCTCTATTCAGTGAGGAAGGCTAGTGTGCCGAAACCGATATGATGCTTTTTCAATAAACTTATTCTGCAAACAACACCTGGTGCTGGCCTTTTATGTTTTAATCCTATATTCACATCACACCATTTCTGTGATGGGTGTGCCTAGCTTATATACATTTGCTCAGCACACTGTCAAACAGCACGGTTCTTGTTATATACATTCACTCAGCACACTGCCAAACAGCATGGTTCTTGTTATATACATTCGCTCAGCATACTGCCAAACAGCACGGTTCTTGTTATATACATTTGATAAGCACACTGCTAAACAGCACGGTTTTTGTTATATACATTCCCTCAGCACACTGCCAAACAGCATGGTTCTTGTTATATACATTCCCTCAGCACACTGCCAAACAGCATGGTTCTTGTTATATACATTCCCTCAGCATACTGTCAAACAGCACAGTTCTTGTTATATATATTCCCTCAGCACACTGCCAAACAGCACGGTTCTTGTTATATACATTTGCTCAGCACACTGCCAAACAGCATGGTTCTTGTTATATACATTTGCTCAGCACACTGCCAAACAGCACGGTTCTTGTTATATACATTCGCAAAGCACACAGCCAAATAGCACTTTTCTTGTTATATACATTCGTTCAGCACACTGCCAAACAGCATGGTTCTTATAGGTTCATAGGTTCATAGGTAGGTACTAGGCTATCGGCCCAAGGGCCTACGTAAGCCTAGCCAACAAGGTTCCCTGGTGTATGCCACCCAAGAAAGTTATTTTTCCGTGCCATTGTCGAACAGAGACACAGAAGTGATCACTATTTCCTATTTCCCATCTACTCATCAAGATTTTTCTTAAAGAGTGCTAATGAAGAACATTGCTTGACATAGATGGGTAGCCTGTTCCAGAGTATGAGAAGTCTCTGGGACAGGAATCTATCCCTCCAGCATGTCATGTTTATTGTGGTGACAAGGTTTAGGTCCCTAGAGCGTGTAGCTCAGAGGGATTGGGATTTCTTTAGGTGTAGCATGTCCAACAGCTCTGGGTTTGACATAGCTTTATATGTTAGGCAGAGATCACCTCGGAGTAGGTGATATGCTACGGAGTAAAGCTGGAGTTTTTTGAGGTGGTCAGTGTAGGACATTTATTTGAGGCCAGTAATCCTCTTTGTGAGGTACTTCTGTGGCCTTTCCAGCTGCTGCAGATGTCTTGTGAGGTACATTCCAAAAGGGGCATTGTACTCTATAATGGGTCTAATGAGTGTCGAGTAGAGGGTAGAGTAGAGTTATATACATTTGCTCAGCACACTGCCAAACAGCACGGTTTTGCTATATACATTCACTCAGCACACTGCCAAACAGCACGGTTTTGCTATATACATTCACTCAGCACACTGCCAAACAGCACGGTTCTTGCTGTAGTAACCATATTCACACTTTGATCATGGCCAGTACCAATTGACATGCAGATCCTGACCGTAAATATGCACAGATGCAAAAGCACACACTAATAATCATGTACTATCATTTAAAAATATAGATATTAAAAGAAAAACAAGATACATATGAACTGATATTCTGAACTGTATTTCATAACTTTCACATTCAGGGATTAATGCCTTTATAAGGATAAAACATTATCCAAATTTTTACTATTGCATTATTCATCAACTAAGCACATCTAGCAAACTGTCCAAACTAGAAAAGGAAAGTTTTATCTTTAAAAGAGAGTAACACCCTTTATCAGGACATCTAGGGAGGCACAAACAGCCATACTTGCTCTAGGAGCTGAGCTGATGAACTATTGTTTGATATGTTCCTTCACCACAGTTCTACTGTCAGGCAGATGGAAGCCCTGTGGTAACTGAAACAACAGCCCACATCACTGGTACCCCATCTTGTTACTTTTACAGCAGCTCAAGTTCATTAATTGATGGATCTGGCCTGATAAACTCCAGTGGGGATTTTTTTCTCTTCATTGGAGGCATCAGCCAGGGAAGGAATCTATTAGCTTGAGTGTGACACCCACTACTGCTGCCAATACGTGAAGGGGTCCACTATGCGTTGTCCCCATGCTGAGCCAGTAATTAGCCTGAATCCTCACCACTGACACTGGAGAGGGACCTGAACTTGGAATACAAATGGCTACACTCGGTATTTCCAGATGCAGACACTCAGCCCAGGGTCTGGATGTCTCTATATATGTCTCCCTCCGAATCCCCAATAAGACTCCCCACTGGTACAGCTGTAGGGTTAGGGCTTCAGCTGAGAGTCCAAGCCAAGTCCTGCAGCACCCTCTCTGTAAATCCATTGCTTTCTGTCCCTGTCACAAGTAGCTGACACACACAAACTTTGAGAGATTTGATTTGCACACTCACACACACCTGAGAAAGGTGGGCATAGGTCTACTAGCTATGCCTCCTTCTGCTCAGACTATAAGGTAGTTACCACTACCACCAGATACTTCACAATCAACTACTCTAAGGCCCTTAACAAAGGGTGTCCAATTATACTGTGCAATATTAATACAAATACAAACGGTAGTTGTTCACCAAGATGGCTAAACCTTCTGGAGTGGCCCACACAGTGTCACCAAATACATATAATTATTCTCAAAGGTTAGATACTCTTTACAAAAAAACACCCACAATAATAGTTTTAACTATATTTAATAATAAATAATAAAAGAACATGAAAATATTGAATATTTACAGCAAACCACGGAGTTCAAATCAGAGAATGTATTGAAAACAACATTGATGGACAGACTCATACAAATAAAGAAAACTAATCTCTAAGCTAAGCTTCACTATATTCCTGACTGAATCTAAGAACATTTACTGTTCCTTAATAACTTACTTGGGCAAGGCAAGATGAAATGCTTGAGCAGTCTTTCTAGCCAGGCTCCCAAACAGAATGCTCATATTCTCTGAGATTACTCCCTGTAAAATATAATATCCAAGATGACTTGCAGAATGACCTCATCTGGTCACTGGACTCTAGGTTCCCACAATATTTCTTTTTGAAGTTTGAGACAGGACTTTAGCAAATTCCTACAAGGGTTACTATCAAAATATTGAAGTTCAGAAAACTGAACGCTCAATACTACGAAAATGATGCCACGCTTCTGGCATACTAATTAGGTTATAATGTCGAATCTGTTGATCGAATTCAACAGATTCGACATTTATTTCAAAAATCGACCATGATGGCAGTGTAGGTGCAAACGTAAGTGAAACACCTACACTGTCATTCATGTTTTAGCAGGGGGGCAAGCCTCCCTCCACCGCAGCCCCCACACCCCTAACCCTGAGATCGCACTGTACCACAGCTCTACTCATAACATCAAGTTACTATCACTGAATGCACACTTCCATTCTCTGATATGTAATCTCGATCTCCTAATGTTCGGCAACACGGAATGTTGACTAACATTCGACTTTCTGCATTCGCTGAACCAACGTTCAACAATTTGATGGTAAACCCACCTACAATACACATTTTGAGCTTTTATGGCAGTGTCTGGAGGCCTCCCCTCTTTTTACTGTGCCAATGAACAAAGGCTCTGTCCCAGACCTATCAAACTATGGTTCTACTCAGCACTGTGGGGTGACATTCAATGACTTAACAGCTCATTTCCATTTCCATTATTTTTCTTAAAATAAGCCAGCTGGTTAACTATTGTGTGCCAGTGTCCTCAATTAAAACATATACATTTAATTCAGAAACAACAATGCATGCACATTTCTCTTCATTTCAGCAAGGTGCACTCTTGATACATTTTAGCAAAATTAACACAAGCAGAGCTTACAAATACTTTTTTAGAACAATCATCTGTACAAATCAGTTTGACATACAATTATTTACAAAATTCCAGCTAGCTGTGCTAGTACAAGTCTTACATCCACAGCCCTACTTCTCCCTGGCATGCTGGCAGTACCTCCTATCGTCACATCGATAAACACAGAAATTTAGTTGCTTTCTCCTCCCTGAAAGTAAGGTTGCATCCACAATTGTGTCCGACTGTAATGCAATATTTATAAGTTTTTGCTTCCCTGGTGAGTAATTAGTGGCCATCAGGGATTGCAGTAGTTTCCTTTTGTAGTCAGTTTTCTGGTCCACCTTTGCTCTGTATGTATTTGATGTATGAGACTGTCATGCTAAGTAAACACCTCTATTTCTGATGGAAACTCAAAGGACAGTCTCAACACCCCCTTTCTGGACTGGTAATAAAACTGGAATTTTAGGTTGTATTGAGTACTCCCTCAGCTCTTTTCTTTGATAAAGACAGCTATGCTTTAACTGGGGGGGGGGGGGTATATGAATTACATAATCTCCTAATTGACATCCGATTACCAGTTCTCTAGGCATTATCAATGTGTCTTTGCAATCCTTATAATTTAACAAACAAAAAATGAGGTGTTACGGAAGATTAGCTGATGTTCTCATATAAATTTTATGGGCCTGTTCTGTCAATGGGTGTTATGTTCTGTTCAGCAGGTTTGTTAGTTCTTTGTTGATGTAAGCCACCGGGTCTTCTCCCTCTTCCTCTGTCCCCTGTGCAAACCAATCACCCAAGTGATTCCTTATATAATCCATCCTGAGCTCCAACTTCTTATTTTTGAATATAGCTCCTCCAATTGGAGAGAATGGACATTAACAAACTTCTGATGTTCTAGGATGCCCTGACTGTGCTGCTCAATTTTTTACATGTTTTTTTTTCAGTGTCTCACAACTATTGTCTGCTGTGTTAAACATTGTCTAGTGTTTCCCACTGAAACAAGGGTAGCTAGTAGCTGTAGCATAGTCGAGATCCAAGCCTGCTGCTTCTGGAACAGTTTGTAGCAGTTTGTTTGTTCTGAGCACATTTTCCAGGCCATCTTGGACTGGAAAGGGACTCTGTGCACTTTTCTGAGACAATTGTGTTGATTAGGACTTGACCGGTAGAGGGAGGTCAGTCTAGGTCTTGGAATAACCATCCTCATTCGTCTTTTTGAAGTTGTTAAGTTTTTTTTAAGTTTTAGATTCTGGTATTTAGGCCCTGCATTTGAGCAGGGTTCTGTTTACACATCATGCAGCATCACGCACTGCTGCGCAGTTGTGTGCCAAAGCCAGACAGTTAAATTCAACAAATTTTCCCTAAAAATGCAGGCAGAAATAACCATTTGCTGAGCTCCTCCATGATCATTTCTGAAAAGCCACCCCAGTGACAACAGTCTTCAACCTAGCATTATGGACAATTGGACTACCCTTGTTTCTCCTGTCAACCTTGTTGACTTGGGTTGCTTGAGGCAGTGTTGCAATTGCCTCATGTACACAGACAGCCCTCTACTAATAACACAATCTAGTACAGAATGCGAGAGATGTATTTACACCACGAATCTGTAATCCATGCTCTCTCTGACTCAAAACAGTAACACAAAGAAAGGTTGTCAACTCACCCACCACTACATATTCACATAATCCCACTACTCATAGGATCATAGGAGGTTACTAGGCTAATGGCCCTGGGGCCTTTACAAGCCTAGCCAAGAGTTTATCCCCAAGAAGAAACCTAAGTCAGCACCTGTCGCCCCTGTCAGTGAGGGACAAAGGTGTAACACCTGGGAGAAATTTGTGGTTTCCCATCCACTCATCAAGGTTGTGCTTGAAGAGGGTCAGCAAGGTGCTCTGTTTGACGTGTATGGGAAGTCTATTCCAGAGACAAGGCAGCCTCTGGGAAACAAACCTGTCTCTCCTGCAGGTTTTGTTGATGTCACATATTAGATTAAGGCCTTTTCAGCGGGTAGTGCATAAGGAGTTAGACTTACGGATATGGAGCATCTCTAGTAGGGCAGGGTCCAAGATTGCCTTGTAGACGAGACATAGATCACCAATGAGCAATCTGTACGATACCGAGTAGAATGATAGTGATTTGAGCCTGTCTGCATAGGACAGGTTTTGGAGGCCATGGATTCTCTTTGTGAGGTATTTCAGTGGCCTTTCCAGTTGGTACAGATGTTTGGAGAGGTACATCCCAAATGGGGCGTTATACTCAATTATTGGTCTAATGAGGGAGGAGTATAGAGAGGTAATAACCTCCTTTTTTCTGGATGCAATCCATTTACTTATGAGATGAACCAAGTAAAAGGCTTTTCTGACCACTGCAACTACACAATGGTCAAATGTGAGGTTGTTAACCTGAGTTCCCAGGTCTCTCACCACAGGTTGTGTGCTTAGGGGGTTGCCATTGATGTGGTAATCAGCAGGGTTGTGATTTTGCCAAATAGTATGATGATACATGTTTTTGTATTTAGCTTGAGGCTGTGACTTTGGCACCAGTCATTATTTGCTGTGAGACCCTCTTGCAGTATGTTAACATCATTTGGGAAGTCAATGACAGCACCCAACTTACAGTATTTCACAAACTTGGTCAGCTATAGGCCTTTTCTCTTTGCCTGGAACTCTGAGAAATAGATGCCAAACAGTAGGGGTCCCAGGACAGATCCCTGGGAAACTCCACTAATGACGGGTCTGCTGTTGGAGGTGGAGGTACCTATTTTGACTTTGAGAGTCCTGTCGGTGATGATCTGATGAGCTAGGGATTTACACCAAGTTGTGTTAGCTTTTCGATGATGTATGAGTGGGGGATTGTGTCAAAGGCCTTGGCCAAGTCAAGGTAAGCTGTATGTACTGACTTTACCTCATCCAGGGCCTTGGTGACATTCTTAAAGAAGTCAGCCAGGTTCAATGGGCAAGATCTGCCCTTGACGAATCTGAAGTGGGTGGGATCAAGTGCTTGGAGATTGCCTATGTACTTGTTTATGAGATCCATAATAATATGCTCCATGGCTTTACAGATCAGACTTGTCAAGCTAATGGGGCGATAGTTTCCAGGGTCAGTAGTAGCACCACCTTTGTGCAAGGGGATGACAATAGCAGTTCTCCATTCTGCTGGAATGAAGCCTGTACTTAGGCTGTGGTTGAATAGGGTGCTCAATGGCAAAGACAGTTCTTGCTAGAGATGGTGCAGAATACAGCCTGGGATACTATCAGGTCCCATGGAAGCTGTGTTCTTTGCCTTGGAAAGGGCCTGTAACACTTGATCTATGGAGATATGAGGTGCAGGACAAGTATCAGGGATGTTGAAAAGGCTTTTGGGGGGGTGGGGGTGAAGTTTGCATTGAACCTATCTGCTAGCAGGTTGGCTAAGTCAACAGGATCAGTGTAAGTGATACTGTTAAGTACTAATTCAGAACACACCTGGGCTTTGCCATGGAGGTTCCTGACATAACTGAAGAGGACTTTATGGTTTTCCTTTGTTATGGAGGCTAGTTTTGATTCATAATTGGCCTTGGAGGTTTTCACTAGTGATCTAATTTGTTTTTTGAGGCTGAGGAGGGAGTTTTTCCAATTTGGAATTTGTTCCCTTTTACCCTTGGACAAGAGTTTCTTCCTTTTGTTGTAAAGCCTGTTGATAGAGGATGTCTACCAAACAGGTTTGTGTTTCCTTGAGGAGCAGGTTTTAGTTCTATTGGGTATGGCTGAGTCCATGCAGTTGTACAGGTGCTTGTATAATGCATTGGTGTACTGTTCAGCATAGTTGGCTGCATCCTGTGAGGGGGGCGGTACTGTGAAGCTACAGATACCCTCCCTTAGGAGGTTATAGTCAGATTTTTAGACATTTTTAGCTTTATTACGTTTGGGGAGTTGGGTGGGATAGAAACTTCGAGTGAGACAGTCCGTTGATCTGATCTCACCAGGGAAGAACATACTATGGGAGTGGTGCGGCAGTTGCCCATGATGTTGAGAACAAAGTCCAGAATGTTATCTCCCCTTGTGGGTGATGACATGAGCTGGTCTAGTGCATTAGAACTGAGAAATTTGAGGAATTGTTGAGAGAGTACATTAGAGCAAGAATAGTTCACCCAATCTAGGGTGGGGTAGTTGAAGTTGTTAGAGTTTGTGAATTGCGAATATAAGGTTGAAATTAATTCTGTTACAAATATATGAAAGATAAAGAATAAAATAAAAAGTTTGCTTTAATGTTGGAATATAGCTTGGCAATTTAAAAATGGCATTCATATTGAATGACATAGCTCTGGCTGAAATAAGTGAAAAACAAAGAAGATCTGTTAATGAACACAATATATTTCCTGAGTAGTTTGTTTCCTTTCAGACTTCTGACAATGGACATGTTTTTATAGTATGTGTTTTCCTCAAGATACATGTTTGTCATAGTATTAAGAAAAGCTTGATGTAATTCATTATAGATAAATGGACATGGCTTTTTATAGAATCATCAGAAAAAAGCCTAGAAAAGCAATTTTGGAAAGCATGTATTATATGCTTTTCTCATGTTTGCTGAACAGTTTACAAATATCCATTAACAGACAGGAACAGCAGCAAAACAGCTTGTACAGATGTTTCCTTTCAGATTTCTGTTAATGGCATCCTCACATCAGCAAAAGTGCTTACAAGTAAATCACAAAAGGACAATGAAAAAGTCTACCAAGAGGAAAAAACAAAATCTTATATGCGTGACTAGAACTGTATATAACTGTATTAATTCAGGTATGTTAGAGGTATTTTGGTAGAAACACACTTGTTTCGAGGTATTGTATGGAGAAAGGAAAGTCATCATCTATACTGTTTGTGAAGAAAAACTTTGTAAATATATGCTACAATCTGACAGAAGTAGTACGTGTGGTTTGTTTATAAAAAGCTATTTATTGGTTACTGCTCTTAAAGTTAGATGCTGCATCAGTGTATATTCTGCAAGTTTCTATGGTTAACAGACTGTGATAACTAGACTTTGATTTCAGCAGTAAACAGCCAACAAGACTGTGTGTCTTAAGAAGACTTTGGATCCAGCACAGCAAAGAAGCAGTGCAAATTAAAATACATTTTTCAGATGTCACCAAGGATCAGGGTGTTAGGGGGTACCTTGATGGAATTAAGTAGATCCCAGTAAGAGGAATGAGTGTCCTGAGTCATAGAGTGGGGTCTATAGCTAGCTATAACTTGGGTGGGTGTCTTGCCAACTGTCAGTTGTACCTGGATTAGTTCCAGTGCGTCATGCTGGCAAACCAGTTTGGAGGTGTGCCTGTCCTTAATGAAGATAGAGACTCCACCAGCCTTAGTCTTTCCAACCTCATTTTAGGGTCAGAATGTGTGGAATGAAGTATAGCCTGGTAAGGCACAGGTACTCTTAATAGCCCTGAACCAAGTCTCCGTGACCACACAGACATCCGCGTCTTCCAGTGCAAGGAGGGCCTCCAGTCCATTTTCAGGGTAAGGGTCCTAGCGTTAAGCAGCATGACCTTCAATGACCTTCAGTTTGCTTTTTGACAGATCTTTTATGTTGGAAGGTTTGTCTTTGGGACATTGCCTAAAAAAGGCACAATGGGGGAGGTGAGAGCCGTGGTAGGGATCCAGAAACCCAGTGGTGACAGGTGAAGGCCATCTCTGGCAAAGCATCAAAGCCTGTCGACCATGTCATCCCAGGCAAACAGATACTGGATCCCCTTGGATTTTTTGGCCTATTGTTGAAGTCAATTATTTTTTGTTGGTATTGTGGTATCATTCTTGGTGAAGGTAGGATGCTGCTTAGGGCTAGGGTCATACCTCCCTGGAACACATACTCCGAGAGTTCAATCATGTCTCTCTTCATATAGTCCAGGGAGGTACATCTCAAGTCATTCACACCAACATATACAATGACAGAGTCATACTTGTACCTGTTGTGGAGAGACTTAAGTGTGTGCATGATGTGGCAATGACAGAGTCATACTTGTACCTGTTGTGGAGAGACTTGTGTGTGCATGATGTGGCAATGACAGAGTCATACTTGTACCTGTTGTGGAGAGACTTAAGTGTGTGCATGATGTGGCAATGACAGAGTCATACTTGTACCTGTTGTGGAGAGACTTAAGTGCATGCATGATGTGGCGGATTCTGGCACCAGACAGACACCTGACTGTGACCTTCTCCTTCTTGAGCCTGGTGAAGGGGACATCAGTGTGTCTCACAATTGAGTCACCAATGACTAGTGTGTTTGGTTTATTGTTATGTCTTGTGGGCTGTAATGGTTTATGTTTTTTGCCTTATGTGCTGTGTGTATGAGACACCGGTGTGCTGTCTGCTGTGTGTGATATGTTTGGCATTTTGTGTAGAATGTTTGTGAGTGTGTTTTGGAGGTCTCTGCTGTTTAGGTACGTTTTTATTGAGGACCTTTGCATAGGTGTGTGTATGTTGTGCTTGGCTATGTGATATGAGTGGTGTGGTGTTTGTGGTGGCAATCTCCTCTTTGTCAGGAGTACTGACTGTGGCATGAGAAAGCATGGACTACAGGTTACTGATGTACATGCATTTCTCGCAGGTGGAGTAATTATGTGCTAGGAGAAGAGGGTTGTCAGTAAACATGAGGCAGTTGCCACCCTATCTCAGTATGCCCATGTCAACCAGGCTGGCAGGAGAAACTGATGGGAATTGTCCAGTCATAGTGTTCCAAATGTTTGTGTTTTGATAAGGATAAGTGTAGACCACAAGAATGTTCTTAAATGTAAAGTAACTGGCTTGAAGCATAACTGCTAAAACCAAAGCTAAAATTCTTAGAATAATGGATAAATTTAATCAGGCTACTAACAAGCAGTAATAAATGCAGCAGAGTAAAAGCACTTGAACACTTAAGAACACACAGCAAAAATAAGGTAATAAACAATGAATAACACAATTACAGTAAAAGCAGCTGAATAAAGCGTATTTTTTAAGGGGAGAGTAAGGAAACAGAAGATAGTTCAAGATCAGGGAACTAAGGGGCTTGGCCTTCCCAAATACTCTCTCTCTCTACTCAGAACACTGAGCTGATAGATAGGACAGGGAGGAGTGTCCAAAGTCAAAGAAGCAAGGGTGTAGTCCTACCCAAATGATCTCACTGCACTACGTTGAGTGATCATAAGAGATTGGACTGGGAGGAGTGATGAAAATCAGATTTATAGCAGGGGCGGGCAATTCCAAAGCCACCAAGTTTAACACTACAACAACACTTGGGAAGGAGGACGAGAAAATGTGCATAGTGCAGACAACAAAGGATAGAAACAATAAAACAAATATATAAATAAGAAATAAGAAATAAGAAAGCAAATATATAAATACAGTAGAGTGCAAATCGAGTTGCAAAAAAGTGTACTTATCAGTTTGGTATATCAGTTGTTAATAGAATCCAACATAGCCAGGAGAATTTAGCTCTGCTATATCAGCTCTGCACAAATTCACAGAAATGAAGTCTGTACTAGAAGTGCAACACAGAAAATACACCTCAGGCAATGCACATACCACTACTCACACACACACACAGTATGCATCAAACATATAAATCCACATATGTGGAGGTGCTCTGAAAAAACTTACTGAAACACCAGACACCTCCAAAACACAATTCTGCTACAACTAACACAGTCTCCACAGTACTCATGACACATAACAACACCAGTATCTCACCCACCAAGTCTGTAAGGCATAACACTCAAAAAACATGTTTTTGTGTCACTGGAGACTCAATAGTGAGATACATGAATGTCCCACTCAACAGGTTAAGGAGAAAGTCACAGCCAGCTGCATATCTGGTGCCAGAATTCACCGAATCATGCATGCACTCAGGTATCTCAGCAACAAGTACTGTTATGACTCTGTCATAGTTCATGTTGGTGTGAATTACCTAAGACATACCTTGATGGACTATATGAAGAGAGACATGGTCAAGCTCTCAAAATATATGTCCCAGGCAGGTATGTCCCTAGACTTGAACAGCATACTACCCTCACCTAGAATGATGCCATACTATAAACAAAAAATGGTTGATTTCAGTAATTGACTTAGTTTTTGGTGTCATTCCAAGGGATCCTCTTCCTGTCTACCTGGGAAGCCATGATCGACAAACCTCACTGCTTTGCCAGAGATGGTTTGCACCTGACCCCCCCCCCCCAGGCTTTCAGCTGCTGGCAAAGGCTTTTGCATCCCACCTAGTGCCTTTTTAAGGCAAAGTCTCAAAAACAACATTACTGATGTACAATTAACCAATCAGAACAAAATAAGGGTCATGCTGCTAACTGCTGGGAGCTTAAACCAAAAACTGCACACCCTGGAAGCAGTTCTATCACTAGAAGATGTAGATGTCTGTGCAGTCACAGAAACCTGGTTTAAGGCCTCAGAGAGTACCCCAGCCTTGCAAAGCTACAATGCCTTCCACACCTTTAGACCGCAAAATGAACGTGTGAAAACCAAAGGAGATGGTGTTTCAATCTATATTAGAGATAAATTCACCTCCCATCTAGTTAGACTGGAAAACTCCATGGAGTTACTCTAGGTCCAGGTTATGGTGGGTAAGACCCCCATTCAAGTCCTAGCAAGTTATAGATCCCCGTCTATAGGTCATGACACCCATGAAGCCCACTTAACCAGACTGAAGACAATCCAAATTTTACCGAACACACTGTTTATGGGGGATTTCAATTATACCACCATCAACTGGGAAACCTACTCTAGCCCAAACTTGCTACCACAAAAGTTCCTTGGCTTTGTGAATTCAAATGTCTTGAAGCAAATTGTCCATACTCCAACAAAAGAAACAAACATTCTAGATCTGGTCCTCACCAACATGACAAACAGGTGCTCTACTGCAACCGTCAGACCCTCATTAGTTAAAACTAGCCATAAATCAGTTGCCTTCGAACTGACATTAACACCAGAACTCACAAAGGGTGAAATTAGGCAAAAAAACTTCATTAGGGCAAACTATACCCTCCTAGGTAAAGGTATTAATGCATTCCAAGCCTCACCTCAAGCTGAAAGTGGTAACTACACAGAAGCTTACACTAAAGCATTGTACAATCACTTGCATAAGTGTATAAACTCTGCTGTACCAGACAGAATCAAAGCCAGAGCCCCAAATAAAATCAAGCTGCCATGGTGGACTTCCAACATCAACAAACTCTACAATAAATGCAAAAAGCTGCTATCTAAGAAAACAAAGACAAGGACCCAAAAATGGAAAAGCACACTCCTCAGCATTAATAGGCAAATAAGACAACTTGTCGAATCCTCCAAGAGCTCCTTTAACAGAAACCTAGCAAGTACTGCCGAGGATGACTATAAGGCCTTTTACAGCTATGTACATAACCTAAAGGGTTGGAACCAAGCATGTGCAGAACCGGTGGCCAATGATATCACACACACTGACCCCACAGAGATGGCCAACCTGCTAGCAGATAGGTTTGGTAAAAATGTCACTCCCTTATCCCCTCCTAACTTACAACAAACTCTCCCATACATATCTAAAGGACAGGTCCTCAAAGCCCTGTCCAAGACAAAGAGCACAGCCTCTATGGGACCAGATGACATACCAGGCTGTCTTCTAAACAGGCTAAAACATGAACTAGCATCACCACCAAGCACCCTTTTCAATCATAGCCTAACCACAAGCTTTGTTCCTGTAGAATGGAGAACAGCTATAGTTATTCCCTTCCACAAAGGTGGCCCCGCAACAGACCCATGGAATTACAGACCCATAAGTCTGAACAGCCTCATCTGTAAGGCCATATGTACCTCATAAATAAAGACATAGGTGACCTCCAAACCCTGGATCCTGCTTAATTCATCTTCGTGAAAAGCAGATCCTACCTTTTAAATCTGGTGGATTTCTTTGGAAGTGTGAACAAGGCCATTGATGAGGGCAAATCTGTACACACAGCATACCTCAACTTGGCAAAGGCTTTCACACAATCCCATATTCAGGCATTACCAATAAACTTAGCAAACTGAATTTAAACCCCTTCATTGTAAGATGGGTTGCCAACTGGCTCACAAACCAGACACACACTATCAAAGTGGGTGACTCCACATCAACCAGCAGGCATGTTACCAATGGGGTGACACAGGGATCAGTGCTGGGCCCCCTATTGTTTGGTTTATACTTCTCAGAAGTTCAGGTCAAGACCAAAGGTTTGTGGCTGACCAAGTTTGCAGACGACTGTAAACTAGGTCCAATCATTGAATCTCCAAATGATGTCAGTATACTCCAGGAAGGTCTCACACAGACCAATGACTGGTATATTAGTCATGGTCTCAAACTGAGTGCAAAGAAATGCATCATCATTCCCTTCAGCACAAACAATGTTCCTTCACACTATCAAATCAATAACAGTACCCTAACTAACACTAGGTAAGACTGCAATCCAAATTGTAGCTTGCTACAGATCCCCCACCATGCCCCAAGATTTTCACTACACCTTTCTAAACATACTGGAAAATATTGAGATACATCTAAACACCCTAATACTGGGTGATTTCAACTACCCTGCCATTAACTGGGAAAACTACTCATGTACCAACAACTTTGCCGAACAGTTCTTGGAATTCATAAATTCCAATGCCCTGGATCAACTAATCCATATTCTCACCAGGGGCTCCAATATCCTACCAATATGGGAAATCGATGCTCCACACCTATGGTCACCCCCTCATTGGTCAGGTCTGACCATAAGCTAATCACCCTTGGCATCCACATCCCGCCCCCACCCCCCCCAATAAGGAAACCTCTGTAAAAAACTTCTCCAAAGCCAACTTCATGCTACTCAAGTCAAAAGTGACAAACTTCATGACACCCATGCAGACGGGAACTGAAAGTTCGACTGCTGAATCCTACACTAAGGCACTGTACGAGCACATCCACTCATGCATGAATCATGCCATCCCAAATAGAACCAAGACTTTCTCCACCAAAAAAAGGAAGCGAAACTGGTAGTCCCCTGCCATAAACAAACTTTACAACAAAAGGAAGAAACTGTTGCAGAAAAGAGGAAAATCCCAGGATGCAAAAAACTCCCTTACCAGCCTCAGTAAGAAGCTGAGATCCCTCATAAAATCCTCCAAAGCTAGTTACAAAAATAAAATTGCCAAAGATTCCAAAGACAACCACAAGGCATTCTATAGCTATGTCAAGTATCTAAATGGCAATGCTCAGATCTGCTCTTAGCTACAACAGAATGGCATTAAATATACCGATCCCAAGGATATTGCCAATATCCTGGCAGATCGATTCAGTGCCAACTTCACCCCTCTCTCATCCCTTAAAGGGCCCATCTCAATACCGAAAGATTGCCAAATTCCGGTAATAACGGCCACACAGGTAAAAAACGCACTCTCCAAATCTAAGAATACAGCATCCTTGGGACAGACGACATCCCGGGCTGTGTAGTATATGAACTACAAAATGAACTGGCACATCACCTAAGTGTCATGTTCAATCATAGCTTCACCTCAGGCTTCATGCCCACTGAGTGGCACACAGCTACAGTTATCCCACTCCATAAGGGGAGATCCACCTTGGATCCCAGGAACTACCGTCCCATCAGTCTGATGAGCCTGATCTGCAAGGGCATGGAACGCATTATCATGGAACTTATAAACAAAGAAATTGGCAACCTTCAAACACTGGATCCCACCCAGTTTGGGTTCGTGAAGGGCCGATCTTGTCTCCTGAACCTGATTGACTTCTTTGAATCAGTCTCCAGAGCTGTGGACGAGGGTAAGGTGGTCCACACAGCCTATCTGGACCTCGCCAAGGCCTTCGACATCATCCCCCTCTCTGGAATTATAGATAAACTTACTAAGCTGGGCATTATTCCCTATGTCACTCGATGGGTTGCCAACTAGCTTACTGACAGAAGCTACACTGTAAAAGTAGCTGACTCCAAATCCAGCTCCAGACAAGTGACAAGTGGAGTACCTCAGGGTTCAGTCCTGGGACCGCTCTTATTTGGCATTTACTTCTCTGAAGTACAGGCCAACACTACGGGAGTTCATATTAAAAACACAAATGTTTACTTACCCAAACACCTAAACGCCGACACATATTCCGTGGACCACAAATACACTGAACGCCCTAAACCGCGAAATTCAAAAACACGAAATGTCATACTTGTCCCACCCCACCACCCGCTACATACTACCTACACAAACAAACTAAATAAACCACATAGATACACTTACCAAAACCCTACTTCTAACCTAAACTAAACCCTACTTCTAACCCTACACTAAATCTTGAATATACCACCATGTATGCACTTAACGTAACCCACTCCCTAACCCTAAGGTCCGTAACTATCGCACACTTATCTTAAAAAGCTATACCCAAACAAACTAAATAATCCACACACATACACTTAATAAAACCCTACACTAAATATAACATTTATTTTTCATTTGTTGACCGGGAAAGTCCGACTAGGTTCCACAGAGCCTGTTTTCAGAGGAGGCCCAGGGAGAAATGCTCCAGATGCATGTCTTTGGAATGTGGGAGGAAACCGGAGTACCCGGAGGAAACCCACACGAACACAGGGAGAACATGCAAACTCCACACAGAAGGCACCCCAGCCGAGAATCGAACCGGTGAACCTCTTGCTGTGAGGCAACAATGTTAACCACTGCACCACTGCGCCGCCCAGCATAACATACATTACCATCTATGCATTTACCTTAATCCGCACCCTAACCCTAAGGTCTGTAACAATTGCACACTTACCATACGGAGCTAGACTGCAGAAGGGCCAACCATGACGATTTGACATTTTGGAATTCAAGCTTCAGGATGATCGATGGATTTGTAGTACGATGAAGACGTGTCAGCATTTAGGTGCTCGGGTAAGTAAACATTCGTGTTTTTAATATGAACCCCACTACGGGACTCTGACAAACAAAGTTCGCAGATGACTTCAAACTGGGAGCCATTATTGAATCTCCAAATGATGTGGAAACTGTACAAAAGGGCCTTACAGAAACAAATGCTTGGTGCCAGAGCCATGGGCTCAAGCTCAATACCAAGAAGTGTATTGTTATCCCCTTTGGGAAAAAACATGTACCCATGAATTACCACATAGGTGTCAGTACACTAAACACCGAAAGTGTGATAAGAGACTTAGGGACACAGGTGGACAGTGGTCTCACCTTCGATAACCACATCGCCACAACAGTCAGGAAATCCTTCTATGTTTTACACCTCATCACTAAGGGCTTTTCATCCAGCAAAAAGGAGGTCATTGTCCCAATGTACTCATCCCTAATTAGACACATTATAGAATACAATGCCCCATTTGGTATGTACCTCTCTAGACACCTGCAACAACTGGAAAGGCTGCAGAAATACCTCACTAAAAGAATCACAGGCCTAAAGCAGATGCCCTATGCTGACCGCCTTAAAAAACTCCAGCTATACTCTGTTGCATATCATCTATCTCTGCTTAACATACAAGGCCATGTCAAACCCAGAGCTGTTGGACATGCTACATTTAAAGAAATCCCAATCCCTCAGTGCCACATGCTCCAGGGATCTAAACCTTGTCATAACAATAAAAAAAACATGCTGGATAGGTTCCTGACCCAGAGACTCCCCAGACTCTGGAATAGACTGTCCATACATGTCAAGCAGAGCACCTATTTGGCCCTCTTCAAAAGGAACCTTGACAATTGGATGGGAGAAAGGAAATTCACCCTAGGGTCACGTCAGTCACCCTGTTAGACAGGGGTCCAGGGAAGTAAATATTGTGGGAAGAAATAGCCAGGGAATTATTATGGCTAGGCTTGTATAGGCCCTAGGGCCGATAGCCTAGTACCAACCTATGAACCTATAAGTAAGTACTCATGAAGTGTAAGAGTCCTGGGATCACAGGTTGACTGCGACCTTAACTTCAACCATCATGTGTCTACCATTGTAAGGAAAGCTTTCCACATAGCTCACTTGATTAGTAAAGGCATCATCTCAAGAGCAAAGGAGGTTATAAACCTGCTATACTTTGCAGTTATCCATCCCTTAATTGAATATAATGCCTCATTTGGTATGTACCATACTAAGCGCATGCAGCAATTAGAGAGACCTTAGAGGTTTCTAACAAAGAAGATCAAGGGCCTCCAGCATGTGTCTTACATGGACCGACTAGACTCTGTATTGTATAGACTTTTTAGGGGAGATTTATGTCTGGCCTATAGAGCAACCCAAAACCCAAACTTAATGAACTTACTGCACATCTGTAAATCAAATGGGTCTAGGGCTACCTATTCCAGGGACTTAAACATGGCCTGTGACTTAAATAGAATGTGCTACAGGGACAAATTTATCACCCACTGACTATTATGTCTTTGGAACAGGATACCAACTGATGTGAAACAGAGCACCTATATGACACTGTTCAAGAGGAACCTGGCCAAGTGGATGGGGCACCATAAATTCTTACTGGGGTAGTGCCCACAGCCCTCCTGGACATGGGCAGTCATCACTAAATTAAATCTTGGGTAATGCCTAGTACTTCTACATTATTACATTGGGTTGAAACGGCTAGGCTTAAAATGACCTCTAGGTCAATAGCTTAATAATCTCCTATGATCCTATGGCAGCTTTGGTGGTATGTTTAAGGTCTTTAATATCTATTTAAACATCTTGCAGTAAAGAGGTGAAGGATTTTAGCAATGCTTGCAAGTGTGAGTAATCCATTATATTTTTCCCTCCATCTCTTGTTGCTTTAGATTTCCCTTTTGCCAAAATGTCAGTCATGTGATTCGCCATGCCTGAATCAGTACTGTGTCATGGCTTGGTGAGCCACTCCTTACTTCCATAAGGCGCTATAATATATGGACTGACAGTGTATTAGCCATTTTCTGACAGTAATGTCTATTTTCCAGGGAAGATTTGGTTGAAATGGTGCCAGGCTTATGAGCTACTCACAATTACACCCACTTTCCTGCAGATCTCCAAGAACACCCTGCAACTTACAGTTATGGAACTCAGTTATGTGCTAATGTGGAAATTAGTACATTTGGGAGACAATAACTTGCAAATGTACATAAAACTGGGGATAAAATAGTAGCGAATAATGTTAGACTGGGACTTGGAGTATTTGTATCAGATGAGGTCAAGAAAGGCAAGCACTTTGACAAACCAGTAAACAAGGCAAGCAAATCATTGAAATACATATTCTTCAGCAGTAGGTACTAAGAAGTTGTTGTCTCTCTGTATAGACAGGTGGTAAGGCCCTACCTGTAGCACTGTGATAATCTGGAGACCTAGCATTCAGCAGTAGGTACCAAGAAGTTACTGTCTCTCTGTATAGACAGGTGGTAAGGCCCTACCTGTAGTACTGTGTGATATTCTGGAGACGTAGCATTCAGCAGTAGGTACCAAGAAGTTATTGTCTCACTGTATAGACAGGTGGTAAGGCCCTACCTGTAGTACTGTGTGATAGTCTGGAGACCTAGCATTCAGCAGTAGGTACCAAGAAGTTATTGTCTCTCTGTATAGATAGGAGGTAAGGTCCTACCTGTAGTACTGTGTGATACTCTGGAGACCTAGTATTCAGCAGTAGGTACCAAGAAGTTACTGTCTCTCTGTATAGATAGGTGGTAAGGCCCTACCTGTAGTACTGTGTGATTTTTTGGAAACCTAGTATTCAGCAGTAGCTAACAAGAAGTTATTGTCTCTCTGTATACACAGGTGGTAAGGCCCTACCTGTAGTACTGTGTGATACTCTGGAGACCTAGCATTCAGCAGTACGTACCAAGAAGTTATTGTCTCTCTGTATAGACAGGTGGTAAGGCCCTACCTGTAGTACTGTGTGATACTCTGGAGACCTAGCATTCAGCAGTAGGTACTAAGAAGTTATTGTCTCTCTGTATAGATTGGAGGTAAAGCCCTACCTGTAGTACTGTGTGATACTCTGGAGACCTAGAGCTCACCAGTAGGTACCAAGAAGTTATTGCCTGTCTGTACAGATAGGAGGTAAGGCCCTACCTGTAGTACCATGTGATAGTCTGGAGACCTAGCATTCAGCAGTAGGTACCAAGAAGTTATTGTCTCTCTGTATTGATAGGTGGTAAGGCCCTACCTGTAGTACTGTGTGATACTCTGGAGACCTAGCGTTCAGCAGGATGTGGACATGGGAGAAGTACTACAGAAGGGAGCAGCAAAAAGAGTGTCTTTAAAAGAAATGCTATAAAGAAATACAATGAGGGTTTAATATGTGTAGTCATGTAGGAGGAAATCAGACTGGAAATAAGATTGAAGTATTTAAGCACTACAACTAAATCTGCAGAATACTTATCTTTAAAAAAAATGAAATTAGAAAAAGAGATCATGATTTGAAGAAAAGGATCAATTCAGATAATAAGAAAGCATTTTTATTATAATTAATTTTATTTTTGTTTACCTTGGTAGTATACTGATAACTGTTGGCCATCTGCAGGCGCAGCCCTGGTGTTATTGTGTGTGTACATACAGCCATTAGTCCACCCGTCCATCTATAATCCCTTTCCCCATTTTTTCATGGGGTTGGGGTGTCAGTTCATCAGTGACAATCATCTAGAGCCAAGGTGTACACCACCAGGGGGTTAGCCCTGTCACTATAGGTTTTCCACAGCACACACTCGCCTGTACACTCCATACATGTGACCAGTTTGGAGTGTGCAACCCACCTGTGGCATGTCTCTAGAATCTGTAGCACCCAGAGGAAACCTACGCCAACATGGGGAGGACATGCAGACTCCACACAGAAGGCACCTCAACCAAGACTAGAACCATTGAACCTCTTGCTGTGAGGTGACAACACTATCAAGTGTGCCACTTTGCCAGTGTGTGTGTATGTGTGTGTGTGTGTGTGTGTGTGTGTGTGTGTGTGTGTGTGTGTGTGTGTGTGTTTGCATGCTGACTGCTAGAAAATAAAAATGTTGTGTTGTTTAAGTAGGATATTTAGCTTACTGAGAAGGCTAGAAAGTGAACAAATGAGTTTAGCCAGGCTCCTTATCTATCTAGCTTCAAAGTCTGCATTTCTATGATCAGCAGTGACTAAACAACCCGCAAAGCATTGTTTATCATGCAATTTGCAGAGGGATCAGGACTCCTCTTACATTCCAAATCTACCTTACAACATTGTTGCACCTAACCAGACTCCATGTAATTAGGGAAGGCAGCTGAAAAATGACTGTTAATGCACCAATATTCAGACATTTCAACTGTCCCTGATTTGACTCAAATTTTAGCTCTGTCCTTCTTAACCCCTCCTAAAACTGATGAGTTTTTTAGAGAAAAGGTGATGAATTGCACTTAATTCGTTTAGTTGTCTTTGTTTACCAGGAAGGTCCAACTGAGTAACCCATTTTCAGTGGAGGCTGAAGGAGAAAAGCTCTATTACAGATTTTGTTTTCATTAATGAATAATAATAATTAGAATTATATACTTCCTTTACTTCAGAAAATGTATATTATACAACAACCCCCCCCCCCCATTAATATTCCAAAATGTGCACGCTGATTGTTTAGCGTGCACATTATAAATCAGACTTATACTAATGGAAAAAGGTCCAGTCGCCTGGATTTTTTCCATTAGTATAAGCCTTATTTTTTTTTTTACATCAAAAGAGAACGCAAGATCTCTGTTGCTTTTAGAAACTGTCTCGCTATGTTAAAGGAGTATAACATAGCGAGACAGCTTTAAAAAAAGTAACGGAGATCTTCCTTTCTCCATTGGTTTTTGTAAAACTGTCTTGCTATGTTAATTGGGTTTAACATAGCGAGACAGCTTTCAAAAAAGCAACTGAGATTCTCCGTTGCTTTTTTTAAAGACAGTTTGTTAAAAGCAACGGAGATCTTGCTTTCTCCGTTGCTTCCACCCACAGCTCTGATGTACTGCATAAGCATATGTATGCGCAGTACATCAGAACTGCCGCAGAATACCAGGCAGCTGCGGAAGGGCAGCACGGAGGCATTATACAATGCCATTATTTAAGAAAAGTAAGTATTTCTTTTCTTAAATAATGTCATTGTATAATAGCAATAACCCACTTCTGGGTGTGAGTGATGCTGGATTTACCCATGGTTGTCTTTGTTTGGCAACTCGAGCTTCGCCCTCGTGACCAAACCACACCGACCATGGGTAAATCCAGCATTACCCACACCCAGGTGTGGATTATCGCTTAATTAATTCACATTCTCCTATTCTGACAATGCTCAAATTAATAGCACTGATATTTTAAAAGTGTCCCTGGCTGCTTGTGATTTCTGGAATTTGCCCTGATTCTGTTGAAATTTGTCCCTGATTCATTGAGAGATAGGAGCACCATAATAACAAAGTTCAGGGTTATACCTTTCTCTACACTTTTAATACTGAACTCAGAAGGTTAGTAACTTCTTCTGTTGTGAGTGTTGTAGTTTGAAGTATTGGGGATTGAACACGGCACCACATGTTACAGTCAGTATAAATACACTTGGAAACAAAAAGAAGAAAACGGAAATGTACAGAACCTGCTTTGTTCTGCTTAGCTCACAGAAACAGATTTAAACAGTAAAGTTATCCTGGCAGTGAGAGGTTAAAGCTGGATGTGCCAGTCTATCTCATTAAATATGTATATAAGCCCCTCCTGTATTTGTTTCCTCACAGCATTAGCTCATGAATATTAATCAGCTTGATAGCTCTACATAGGGACCCAGTTCTTAGACACACAGGAAGTATTGGCTTGCAAAAAGTTAGGACAACTTTTGCTCTTGAGCACAGAATTAAATTTTTTTCTTTTCTTTTTGTGATTGTCATCACTCCTCTGACAAGCCTTACAATCAACAGTTTCTTGATTTCCTGAACAGTGTGATTCATCATGAAGCTGGAGGTAAGATCTGAACCAATTAGAAAATCTTCTTTCTGTAGCAGCTAACCTTTGTTGTTCAGATCTGAGGCAGCAGGCCGTGTGTTTGCGAATGGTGTAGTCTGTGCTGCTGGTTTGGGATAAAGCTATAATAAAGACTTTCTGCAGAAAGCAGACGAAATGTGTTCAGGAACATTCATTTTTTTCTCAGAAAAATAGTGCAAAATCAGAAATTACAAATCTGAACCTAGTTTTGGTAAAGCTCAAGAGTTTGTATGCTTTACAGAAAGCAGCAGCATAAGAAACATGTTTATCTTCAGGGACAGTAATTTTCCAGTTTTCTTTCTGATAAAAATAGTACAAAACCTCAAATCTGAATTTAGTTTTGGTAAAACACGAGATTTTCATGCAAGCTGGCATTTTATGTAACAGTACTCATTAATAGCAAGCTGTGTTTATGCTTCTGGACCTGAAATGAAAAGGGCAGGATGTTAATGTGTTTCTGAGCTCCACAGTTTGTGTTGGTGGGGAAAGAATAAAAGGATTTTAAATGCGGAGGAAATGGCTGCATGGCACACTGAGAGCTTTGGTGGAAGCAGACATGTCGTACGCTTAAAGCTTCTGTGGATACATGTTTTCTCTGAATGATTGTTTTCTTTAAAGCAGCTAATTCGAAGTTGTTCTTTATTTTTTTTTTTTTTTTCTTTGATAAAATTTTGTTTAGTTGCATTTTTGGTGGAGTAAAATATATCATATTAAATAAATTATGACGCTGACCACATTCTAAAACATTGGGACTGTATCAGGTTGAGCCCAAGTTCTGGCACTTGCAGAGTGCACACAGGAGTTATCACACTCTCACATAGACACACTACAAATAGAAAACCTAGTTTTCTTGATTTGTGTGCTGTTATCAGGCTTTTATACATAAGCAATAGTACATTTTGTTTACTTGTTTGCAAATTATATTTCTGTATTTTTGGCTTTCTTGCTTTGTTTGTGAAGAATGTAGACTACATAACTGAGGGCAAGAGTATAAAAATGGTGGGGAAATGGAGATCTTTTATGTCGTTTTTAGAGTTGCAACATAAAAATACAACACCTTCAGGTGAAACTGTAGTAGAATGGAAAGAACTGTAGGGGAAATGACTGGAAGGAATGTCTTTATCTTTTAATTGCCCAGAAATGGGCTGAACAAGTTCCAAATATCTCAGTTTCTCCTTTATTTATTTACATTTGTTGACCGGGAGTGTCCGACTGG